>NW_025535084.1:67500-75000 GCF_020615455.1 Coregonus clupeaformis
GTCTAGTAGAGCTGTGTTGTGATGGGGTCTAGTAGAGCTGTGATGTGATGGGGTCTAGTAGAGCTGTGTTGTGATGGGGTCTAGTAGAGCTGTGTTGTGATGGGGTCTAGTAGAGCTGTGTTGTGATGGGCCAGGTCTAGTAGAGCTGTGTTGTGATGGGGTCTAGTAGAGCTGTGTTGTGATGGGGTCTAGTAGAGTTGTGTTGTGATGGGGTCTAGTAGAGCTGTGTTGTGATGGGGTCTAGTAGAGCTGTGTTGTGATGGGGTCTAGTAGAGATGTGTTGTGATGGGCCGGGTCTAGTAGAGCTGAGTTGTGATGGGGTCTAGTAGAGCTGTGTTGTGATGGGGTCTAGTAGAGCTGTGTTGTGATGGGGTCTAGTAGAGCTGTGTTGTGATGGGGTCTAGTAGAGCTGTGTTGTGATGGGGTCTAGTAGAGCTGTGTTGTGATGGGGTCTAGTAGAGCTGTGTTGTGATGGGGTCTAGTAGAGCTGTGTTGTGATGGGACGGGTCTAGTAGAGCTGTGTTGTGATGGGGTCTAGTAGAGCTGTGATGTGATGGGGTCTAGTAGAGCTGTGTTGTGATGGGGTCTAGTAGAGCTGTGTTGTGATGGGGTCTAGTAGAGCTGTGTTGTGATGGGATCTAGTAGAGCTGTGTTGTGATGGGGTCTAGTAGAGCTGTGATGTGATGGGGTCTAGTAGAGCTGTGTTGTGATGGGGTCTAGTAGAGCTGTGTTGTGATGGGGTCTAGTAGAGCTGTGTTGTGATGGGGTCTAGTAGAGCTGTGTTGTGATGGGGTCTAGTAGAGCTGTGTTGTGATGGGGTCTAGTAGAGCTGTGTTGTGATGGGCCGGGTCTAGTAGAGCTGTGTTGTGATGGGGTCTAGTAGAGCTGTGTTGTGATGGGGTCTAGTAGAGCTGTGTTGTGATGGGGTCTAGTAGAGCTGTGTTGTGATGGGGTCTAGTAGAGCTGTGTTGTGATGGGACGGGTCTAGTAGAGCTGTGTTGTGATGGGGTCTAGTAGAGCTGTGTTGTGATGGGGTCTAGTAGAGCTGTGTTGTGATGGGGTCTAGTAGAGCTGTGTTGTGATGGGGTCTAGTAGAGCTGTGTTGTGATGGGGTCTAGTAGAGCTGTGTTGTGATGGGGTCTAGTAGAGCTGTGTTGTGATGGGGTCTAGTAGAGCTGTGTTGTGATGGGACGGGTCTAGTAGAGCTGTGTTGTGATGGGGTCTAGTAGAGCTGTGATGTGATGGGGTCTAGTAGAGCTGTGTTGTGATGGGGTCTAGTAGAGCTGTGTTGTGATGGGGTCTAGTAGAGCTGTGTTGTGATGGGATCTAGTAGAGCTGTGTTGTGATGGGGGTCTAGTAGAGCTGTGATGTGATGGGGTCTAGTAGAGCTGTGTTGTGATGGGGTCTAGTAGAGCTGTGATGTGATGGGGTCTAGTAGAGCTGTGTTGTGATGGGGTCTAGTAGAGCTGTGTTGTGATGGGGTCTAGTAGAGCTGTGTTGTGATGGGCCAGGTCTAGTAGAGCTGTGTTGTGATGGGGTCTAGTAGAGCTGTGTTGTGATGGGGTCTAGTAGAGTTGTGTTGTGATGGGGTCTAGTAGAGCTGTGTTGTGATGGGGTCTAGTAGAGCTGTGTTGTGATGGGGTCTAGTAGAGATGTGTTGTGATGGGCCGGGTCTAGTAGAGCTGAGTTGTGATGGGGTCTAGTAGAGCTGTGTTGTGATGGGGTCTAGTAGAGCTGTGTTGTGATGGGGTCTACTAGAGCTGTGTTGTGATGGGGTCTAGTAGAGCTGTGTTGTGATGGGGTCTAGTAGAGCTGTGTTGTGATGGGGTCTAGTAGAGCTGTGTTGTGATGGGGTCTAGTAGAGCTGTGTTGTGATGGGACGGGTCTAGTAGAGCTGTGTTGTGATGGGGTCTAGTAGAGCTGTGATGTGATGGGGTCTAGTAGAGCTGTGTTGTGATGGGGTCTAGTAGAGCTGTGTTGTGATGGGGTCTAGTAGAGCTGTGTTGTGATGGGATCTAGTAGAGCTGTGTTGTGATGGGGTCTAGTAGAGCTGTGATGTGATGGGGTCTAGTAGAGCTGTGTTGTGATGGGGTCTAGTAGAGCTGTGTTGTGATGGGGTCTAGTAGAGCTGTGTTGTGATGGGGTCTAGTAGAGCTGTGTTGTGATGGGGTCTAGTAGAGCTGTGTTGTGATGGGGTCTAGTAGAGCTGTGTTGTGATGGGCCGGGTCTAGTAGAGCTGTGTTGTGATGGGCCGGGTCTAGTATCAATCAATCAATCAATTTTATTTTATATAGCCCTTCTTACATCAGCTAATATCTCGAAGTGCTGTACAGAAACCCAGCCTAAAACCCCAAACAGCTAGTAATGCAGGTGTAGAAGCACGGTGGCTAGGAAAAACTCCCTAGAAAGGCGAAAGCCTAGGAAGAAACCTAGAGAGGAACCAGGCTATGAGGGGTGGCCAGTCCTCTTCTGGCTGTGCCGGGTGGAGATTATAACAGAACCATGCCAAGATGTTCAAAAATGTTCATAAGTGACAAGCATGGTCAAATAATAATCAGGAATAAATCTCAGTTGGCTTTTCATAGCCGATCATTAAGAGTTGAAAACAGCAGGTCTGGGACAGGTAGGGGTTCCATAACCGCAGGCAGAACAGTTGAAACTGGAATAGCAGCAAGGCCAGGCGGACTGGGGACAGCAAGGAGTCACCACGGCCGGTAGTCCCGACGTATGGTCCTAGGGCTCAGGTCTCTCAGTTGGCTTTTCATAGCCGATCATTAAAGAGTTGAAAACAGCAGGTCTGGGACAGGTAGGGGTTTCGTAGCCGCAGGCAGAACAGTTGAAACTGGAATAGCAGCAAGGCCAGGCGGACTGGGGACAGCAAGGTGTCATCATGCCCGGTAGTCCTGACGTATGGTCCTAGGGCTCAGGTTCTCAGAGAGAAAGAGAGAACGAGAGAATTAGAGAGAGCATACTTAAATTCACACAGGACACTGGATAAGACAGGAGAAGTACTCCAGGTATAACCAACTAACCCCAGCCCCCCGACACATAAACTACTGCAGCATAAATACTGGAGGCTGAGACAGGAGCGGTCCGGAGACACTGTGGCCCCATCCGAAGAAACCCCCGGACAGGGCCAAACAGGAAGGATATAACCCCACCCACTCCGCCAAAGCACAGCCCCCGCACCACTAGAGGGATGTGATGGGGTCTAGTAGAGCTGTGTTGTGATGGGGTCTAGTAGAGCTGTGATGTGATGGGGTCTAGTAGAGCTGTGTTGTGATGGGGTCTAGTAGAGCTGTGATGTGATGGGGTCTAGTAGAGCTGTGTTGTGATGGGGTCTAGTAGAGCTGTGTTGTGATGGGGTCTAGTAGAGCTGTGATGTGATGGGGTCTAGTAGAGCTGTGTTGTGATGGGGGTCTAGTAGAGCTGTGTTGTGATGGGGTCTAGTAGAGCTGTGTTGTGATGGGGTCTAGTAGAGCTGTGTTGTGATGGGGTCTAGTAGAGCTGTGTTGTGATGGGGTCTAGTAGAGCTGTGTTGTGATGGGGTCTAGTAGAGCTGTGTTGTGATGGGGTCTAGTAGAGCTGTGTTGTGATGGGGTCTAGTAGAGCTGTGTTGTGATGGGGTCTAGTACAGCTGTGTTGTGATGGGGTCTAGTAGAGCTGTGTTGTGATGGGGTCTAGTAGAGCTGTGTTGTGATGGGGTCTAGTAGAGCTGTGTTGTGATGGGGTCTAGTAGAGCTGTGTTGTGATGGGGTCTAGTAGAGCTGTGTTGTGATGGGGTCTAGTAGAGGTGTGATGTGATGGGCCGGGTCTAGTAGAGCTGTGTTGTGATGGGCCGGGTCTAGTAGAGCTGTGTTGTGATGGGGTCTAGTAGAGCTGTGTTGTGATGGGGTCTAGTAGAGCTGTGTTGTGATGGGGTCTAGTAGAGCTGTGTTGTGATGGGGTCTAGTAGAGCTGTGTTGTGATGGGGTCTAGTAGAGCTGTGTTGTGATGGGCCGGGTCTAGTAGAGCTGTGTTGTGATGGGGTCTAGTAGAGCTGTGTTGTGATGGGGTCTAGTAGAGCTGTGTTGTGATGGGGGTCTAGTAGAGCTGTGTTGTGATGGGCCGGGTCTAGTAGAGCTGTGTTGTGATGGGGTCTAGTAGAGCTGTGTTGTGATGGGCCGGGTCTAGTAGAGCTGTGTTGTGATGGGGTCTAGTAGAGCTGTGTTGTGATGGGGTCTAGTAGAGCTGTGTTGTGATGGGGTCTAGTAGAGCTGTGTTGTGATGGGGTCTAGTAGAGCTGTGTTGTGATGGGGTCTAGTAGAGCTGTGTTGTGATGGGGTCTAGTAGAGCTGTGTTGTGATGGGGTCTAGTAGAGCTGTGTTGTGATGGGGTCTAGTAGAGCTGTGATGTGATGGGGTCTAGTAGAGCTGTGTTGTGATGGGGGTCTAGTAGAGCTGTGTTGTGATGGGGTCTAGTAGAGCTGTGTTGTGATGGGGTCTAGTAGAGCTGTGTTGTGATGGGACGGGTCTAGTAGAGCTGTGTTGTGATGGGATCTAGTAGAGCTGTGTTGTGATGGGGTCTAGTAGAGCTGTGATGTGATGGGGTCTAGTAGAGCTGTGTTGTGATGGGGTCTAGTAGAGCTGTGATGTGATGGGGTCTAGTAGAGCTGTGTTGTGATGGGGTCTAGTAGAGCTGTGTTGTGATGGGGTCTAGTAGAGCTGTGTTGTGATGGGGTCTAGTAGAGCTGTGTTGTGATGGGGTCTAGTAGAGCTGTGTTGTGATGGGCCTGGTCTAGTAGAGCTGTGTTGTGATGGGGTCTAGTAGAGCTGTGTTGTGATGGGGTCTAGTAGAGAGGCTGTTGGGGGTGTTGGGGCCTGCTTTCCTCCATCATCTCCCTCCTTGACTTTTTCCTCAGTTTCTGAGATGAGTTCAGCTTCTGCTTTTAGGGTAGCAAACATATTCTCAAAAACCTGGAGGCTCGAATCATTGCCTTGTATCAATACAGTTCCATTATTGTATAAGTTTACTGTTTGATATGTGTTGCTCTGGTCAGCTTCTTCAAAAATGCTGATCTGACATCCTTGGCTGATGCCTCTCTTTTTTTGAGAAAGGGGAATTTTGCAAATAACTCTTTTCCATATGTGCCCTTGTTTGGTATTAAATATTACATTTGTTCTTGTTTTGCAACTGGTAAGATCTGCAAACAGGCATTCATGGTTCTGTCCCATCGTCAAACCTTTGAAACTTTTCTTAGCTTTCTCCGTCTGGATGTCTGGTGGGTAAACAATTTCCATAGCAACGCTGTACACAATGTTGCAATAGAAGCGTTGTTTCTTGTATTATTCTCCCTTGTGTCTTTTAGAGGACTGTTTTACTTTGATGTCCTTTGTCTTCTGTCCTTATTTTGTCTTTCTTTTCTTCAGTTAACTAGATATTCTTTGTTAGCTAGCTAGCTTCTTCCAGGAGAGTCCCTAGCAACTGCTTAGCAACTGGTAAACAATTCAGCTAGCTAAGATAGCTGTACAATTTTATGAAAAATAGTTACTTTTTCAAAAGCCTTTCTTCTTTTTTTGTTGCTTGTTTTGTCTCTTATTCAGTCTTGCAGTTTTCTTTTGTTTTTTTCCGATGTACTTCACTCTAAAAACCATATAAATATCAATATTTGTAGGAGCTCATTTTTTCAGCAGCTGCTGCTCTCAAGTCATACACCTTACCACCAAGCCCACTTTGGAGAATTTTGTAGAATAGCCCTTCATGCCAAATAGAATCAAATGCTTTTTTAAAGTCAATAAAGCAAGCAAAGTCTCTCTCTCTCTCTTTCACTCTCTCTCCCTCCCTCTCCCTCTCTCTCTCTCTCTCTCTCTCTCTTTCTCTCTGTCTCTCTCTCTCTCTTTCTCTCTCTCTCTCTCCCTCTCTCTCTCTCTCTCTGTTTCTCTGTCTCTCTCTGTCTCTCTCTCTCTCTCTCTCTCTTTCTCTCTGTCTCTCTGTCTCTCTCTGTCTCTCTGTCTCTCACTCTCTCTCTCTGTCTCTCTCTCTGTCTCTGTCTCTGTCTCTGTCTCTCTCTCTCTCTCTCTCTCTCTCTCTCTCTCTCTCTGTCTCTCTGTCTCTCTCGCTCTCTCTTTCTCTCTGTCTCTGTCTCTGTTCTGTCTCTGTCTCTGTCTCTCTCTCTCTCGCTCTCTCTCTCTGTCTCTCTCTGTCTCTCTCTGTCTCTCTCTCCTCTCTCTCTCTCTCTCTCTCTCTCTCTCTCTCTCTCTCTCTCTCTCTCTCTCTCTCTCTCTCTCTCTCTCTCTCTCTCTCTCTCTCTCTCTCTCTCTCTCTCTCTCTCTCTCTCTCTCTCTCTCTCTCTCCTTATATATATCTTGGTTCCCCCAGCGTCCAGGGCTAAGCTGAGTCTGATAGGGACCATGTCTAAGATCAGAGGACAGGAGAAGGGGCCGGGTTACCCCCAGTCTGAGACTGTGCTGGGTGAGGCCATGCAGCGCTTCGGACGGGAGCTGGGAGAGGAGTCATGCTTTGGTACGTGTGTTCACACACACACGCTGCGTCACAGACACACACACTTGGACACGCACAGACACACACACATACTGTATTGACAATACAATACAGCATCAAGAATTCAACATCTTGGTCAATCTCTCCAGGTGCAATCTTCATTCCTGTGATAGAACATACAAATCTCTCTCCGTTTTCCTCCCTCCCTCCCTCCCTCCCTCCCATTCCCCTTCTCCCCCCTATCTCTCCCTACCCCTCCCTCCTCCAGGTCTGGCTCTCCTAGATGCTGGGGAGGCCATGGGTGAGCTGGGGGAGGTGAAGGATGCCTTGGATATGGAGGTCAAACAGAACTTTATTGATCCACTACAGAACCTACAGGAAAAAGACATCAAAGAGATACAGGTAGATAACATAACTTTATTGATCCACTACAGAACCTACAGGAAAAATACATCAGTGTGTGTTGTTAAGTAAATATTAAATATGTTAGATAAATGTTCAATATATGAATGTTAAATCAATATTGTCAATACATTTTACATAACTGTTAAGTAAAGGTTGAATAAATTGTAAATAAATGTTGATGAACTGTTACATAAATGAAGTTATTGTTTAAATAAATTAAATTAATATTAAATAAAATTAAATCAATCTTTAAATTAACTTCAATTAATCTGAAATACATGTCAAATAAATGAGCTAGGTTTTAAAGAACTAAAATAAAGGATGATGATGATGATTCCAGCACCACGTGAAGAAGATGCAGGGACGCCGTCTGGACTTTGACTATAAGAAGAAACGGCACGGTAAAGGAGATCTGATTTATTATTATTATACGGAACAAAAAATATAAATCCAACAATTTCACTGAGTTACAGTTCATATAAGGAAATCAGTCAATTGAAATGCATTCATTAGACCCTAATATATATATTGATTTCACATGACTGGGCAGGGGCGGAGCCATGAGTGGGCCTGGGAGGACATTGGGCCAGGCCCATCCAATCAGAATGCTCAAGG
>NW_025535084.1:80000-122636 GCF_020615455.1 Coregonus clupeaformis
ACACAGATCCACATACAGACACACAGATCCACAGATCCACACACAGACACACAGATCCACATACAGACACACAGATCCACATACAGACACACAGATCCACATACAGACACACAGATCCACATACAGACACACAGATCCACATACAGACACACAGATCCACAGATCCACACACAGACTCACAGATCCACGTACAGACACACAAATCCACATACAGACACACAGATCCACATACAGACACACAGATCCACAGATCCACACACAGACTCACAGATCTACATACAGACACAGACACAGATTCACATGCAGACTCATAGGTCCACATACAGACTCACAGATCCATCTCTCTCTCTCTCTCTCTCTCTCTCTCTCTCTCTCTCTCGTCTCTCTCTCTCTCTCTCTCTCTCTCTCTCTCTCTCTCTCTCTCTCTCTCTCTCTCTCTCTCTCTCTCTCTCTCTCTCTCTCTGTCTCTCTCTCTCTCTCTCTGTCTCTGTCTCTGTCTCTCTCTCTCTCTCTCTCTCTCTCTGTCTCTCTCTCTCTCTCTCTGTCTCTGTCTCTCTCTCTCTCTCTGTCTCACTTCCCGTCTCTCCCCCCTTCTCTCCCCCCTTCCCCTCTCTCCCCCAGCTCCTATGGACCAGCCGTGCTGCCGGGCGCTGTATGACTTTGAGCCGGAGAACGAGGGTGAGCTGGGCTTCAAAGAGGGCGATATCATCACCCTAACCAATCAGATCGATGATAACTGGTACGAGGGCATGGTCAACGGCCAATCAGGTTTCTTCCCCATCAACTACGTGGATATCCTGGTTCCACTTCCTCATTAGGCCCCACCTCTGCCCAGCCTAATCCACGCCTTCTTCTCTGTGCTTGTGTGAGTGCAACCGCTTTTTCACAAAGAACTACAACTGTGAGGAACAAGGGACTACAATTGTATAGAATTCTGCTTATAGACGAAGAAGAAGAAGAAGAGAGAGAGGGAGGAGAGAGAGAGGGAGGAGAGAGGGAGGAGAGAGGAGGAATCGTCTGCTTCAGCCCCCTCAGTGGGATCCATGTGCTTGCAGTGTTGAATGCCAGTTATATGAAGAGGGGGTTCGTAAAGATGGTGCAGTGTGTCTACGTGACTGTGTGTCAGTTCTATGATGGTGTAAAGATGGTGCAATGTGTCTACATGACTGTGTGTCAGTTCTATGATGGTGTAAAGATGGTGCAGTGTGTCTACATGACTGTGTGTCAGTTCTATGATGGTGTAAAGATGGTGCACACAGAGACAGATGGTTTCTGTCTCTGTGTGTTTCTGTCTCTCTCTCTGTGTTCCTCTGTGTTTCTCTCTCTCTGTGTGTTCCTCTGTGTTTTTCTCTCTCTAACTGGACTAACTGAAGACTGGTCCAATGTATTGCATGCTGGGACAAGCCGTTAAAGGTTGAAGTTTAAAAGGTTAATAATGAGAACTGTTACATGCTGGTGGTTGTAATGGCAGGTTTTTTCCCCATGAATCTTGTTCCGGAGGCAGCTCTGCAGAGTGGTCGCCAGCTGGCACAGCCACAAAGTAATACAATCTGATTTGAAACCTAACCCTAACCTTAAATGAAGACCAAAAAGCTCATTTTTGATTTCATGATTTTTGTTTTGTTATATATAGCCAATTTTGACTTTGCAGCTGGTCCATCTAGTGGAAATCGCTCAGTTCTGCCTCCAGGGCATGATTCATGACAATAAACGTCAGCCTGCGTTGTAATGATGATGATGATGATGATGATGATGTTACAGAGGCTCGTTGTGTTCTGTTGTGACTGTGTTTCCTGTATGATGCATGTTATATCATGAGAGAACTAGACCTGTCAATACGCTGTCCAGTGGTTGTCAGTCACAGACCCTCGATTGCATCCCAAATAGCACCCTATTCCCTATATATTGCACTACTTTTGGTTGGAGGGACTGGAGCGGAGTAGCTAGGTTGTTGGTGTTATTACACATTGGCTGATTAGTCCTCTGTTGAGAAGAGAGACCGAGTGACTTGAGATGGAGGGAGGCGGGTTGACAGTCAGTTATCTCTGCCATACAGCATTCGACAGTTTCAGAATAAAAGTCCGCTCCCACTGGGCAAAGATGTCAATTCAACATCTATTCCACGTTGGTTCAACGTAATTTCATTGAAATAGCGTGGAAGCAACGTTGATTCAACCAGTGTGTGCCCAGTGCGTGCTTCTTGTGTACAGGTTATGAAGAGACGGGAGCAGGCCGGTCTGTTTTATAAGGTCAGGTCTTCGTCTGAAATGGTACCCTATTACCTATGTAGTCCCTATGTAGCCCCTATGTAGTCCCTATGTAGTCCCTATGTAGCCCCTATGTAGCCCCTATGTAGTTCCTATGTAGCCCCTATGTAGCCCCTATGTCGCCCCTATGTAGCCCCTTTGTAGCCCCTATGTAGTCCCTTATTCCCTCAATGCCAACGCTGGACACCCAAAGCACCTGTGCTCTCTCTCAGGTTCACAATATGGGTGGTAAAAAATGGTTTGGAGCCTGTGTGCGTCCAGAATAGAACCCTATTCCTAATGTAGTGCACTACATTTGACCAGATCCCCCCCCAATAGACCCTGGTCAAAAGGGGGGCAATGTATTGGGAATAGGGTGCAATTTTGGATGTACAACCAGTCTGTTAAGATCCTACTGAGATAGCTGTATAAAGCCCAGCCTGTATCTGGGCTTTATACAGTTGTCTGCCTGCCTGTCTGTCTGTCTGTCTGTCTGTCTGTCTGTCTGTCTGCCTGTCTGCCTGTCTGCCTGTCTGTCTGCCTGTCTGTCTGTCTGTCTGTCTGTCTGTCTGTCTGCCTGTCTGTCTGTCTGTCTGTCTGTCTGTCTGCCTGTCTGCCTGTCTGCCTGTCTGTCTGTCTGTCTGCCTGTCTGTCTGTCTGTCTGTCTGCCTGTCTGCCTGTCTGTCTGCCTGTCTGTCTGTCTGTCTGTCTGCCTGTCTGCCTGTCTGTCTGTCTGTCTGCCTGTCTGCCTGCCTGCCTGCCTGCCTGTCTGGCTGCCTGCCTGCCTGTCTGTCTGTCTGTCTGTCTGTCTGTCTGCCTGCCTGCCTGTCTGTCTGCCTGTCTGTCTGCCTGGTCCAATGGGACCACTACAGCGCTTTTCTTTATACAACTTATGGAAAGAATTGTATTTATTATTAATCAACGTATGTAAATGCATTCTAATATTAGAATGACCTGTGTTACCACAAACAAAACAGCTGTTAGTGTTTGTAAGTATTGATCATTTCTATATGCTGTAAATGTATCTCTGGATGGCGTGTGTACTGTACTTACATGCCCCCCTTTGAAGGGCTGACGAACTATTTATATTCATATTCGAGGTATTTGAAAGGTGTCACTGAATCATATTACCATCCAGTGATGTATGACCATGAACACATTATTGTCGTTGATTCCATAATGTGTAGTTTTGTTTGTGTTGTGTGTTTCGCATGCTAGAGTCCAACTCTAAAAAGACAGTGATATTTACATGTATGTATGTATGTATGTATGTATGTATGTATGTATGTATGTATGTATGTATGTATGTATGTATGTATGTATGTATGTATGTATGTATGTATGTATGTATATATGGACATGATACAGTATTGTTAGTTCTTTCAACTAATTCTATGCCCCTTTTCCTCTGCTGTTTAACTGTTACATCCTGATGTTTATCTATGTTGTCATTGAAAGCTACGGGCCCAGAACCACAGAGAACTACAGTATGTTGTCATTGAAAGCTACGGGCCCAGAACCACAGACAACTACAGTATGTTGTCATTGAAAGCTACGGGCCCAGAACCACAGATAACTACAGTATGTTGTCATTGAAAGCTACGGGCCCAGAACCACAGATAACTACAGTATGTTGTCATTGAAAGCCTCGGGCCCAGAACCACAGATAACTACAGTATGTTGTCATTGAAAGCCTCGGGCCCAGAACCACAGATAACTACAGTATGTTGTCATTGAAAGCCTCGGGCCCAGAACCACAGATAACCCTGAAGCACTACGGACTGCAGACATTCCAGCAGTACTTCTGATGTTGTGGTACATTCACAATGAGCTTGAATCAGTCTGATGCTACCCTACAGACATTAGTCTCTACTCTGCTCTACTCTGCTGCATCCATCCCAAAGCAATGCTTTTACAGGAAAAACGTTGACATTTTAACAAAGACCTAGCTGAAGATTAGAAGTGTTTGGTGAAGAGTGACAAAGTGCCACTCTACCTACATTACACCACAGTATGTAGTTTGCTAGGGTTTTACTGATATTATAGAATAGAGCGCTTTAGGGGTCAATAGATGCCTACCAGCTTTGGCCCATTGTGCATGTGTGTAGGAACCATCTAGTTTCAGTGTTGTTGTAGCCTGGGTGCCGGTCTGTTTCTGGTCTCTTTGATATAGCCTGGGTGCCGGTCTGTTTCTGGTCTCTTTAATATAGCCTGGGTGCCGGTCTGTTTCTGGTCTCTAATATAGCCTGGATACCAGTCTGTTTCTGGTCTCTTTAATATAGCCTGGATACCAGTCTGTTTCTGGTCTCTTTAATATAGCCTGGATACCAGTCTGTTTCTAGTCTCTTTAATATAGCCTGGATACCAGTCTGTTTCTAGTCTCTAATATAGCCTGGGTACCAGTCTGTTTCTAGTCTCTAATATAGCCTGGGTACCAGTCTGTTTCTGGTCTCTAATATAGCCTGGGTACCAGTCTGTTTCTGTTCTCTTTAATATAGCCTGGGTACCAGTCTGTTTCTGGTCTCTAATATAGCCTGGGTACCAGTCTGTTTCTGGTCTCTTTAATATAGCCTGGATACCAGTCTGTTTCTGGTCTCTTTAATATAGCCTGGGTACCAGTCTGTTTCTGGTCTCTTTAATATAGCCTGGGTGCCGGCCTTGTTTCTGCTGTCTTGCCAACTCCTTATGGAATTGTCACGCCAAACGTGGAGTTGGCAACAGCACAAACAGATCTGGGAGCCGGGCTACGTCGTAGGATCTGGGAGCTGGGCTACGTCGTAGGATGTGGGAACCGGGCTACGTCGTAGGATGTGGGAGCCGGGCTACGTCGTAGGATGTGGGAGCCGGGCTACGTCGTAGGATGTGGGAGCCGGGCTACGTCGTAGGATCTGGGAGCCGGGCTACATCGTAGGATCTGGGAGCCGGGCTACGTCGTAGGATGTGGGAGCCGGGCTACGTCGTAGGATGTGGGAGCCGGGCTACGTCGTAGGATCTGGGAGCCGGGCTACGTCGTAGGATGTGGTTAGTGTTGATAATCTACAAGCAGATCACTACTTATGACTTATTCTGTTGCTGCCTTTCATAGAATGTACTGTATGGACACTGTACGTTGGTTGTTGAAGCAGTACTGGGATACATTTTATTTCTGTGCTTTTTCCAGTGAGATTGTCATTTGGTCTCGAGCTCACTGACTAGTGGGTGCTTTGCTGATGTCGTATTTGTGCTGCCGTGGTGGTGACATCGTCACTAAGGGCCCGGCTGCAACCTACAGTGTAGACTGGAGTCAGAGAGGGTTCGTCCTGTCTGCTAGGGGGGTTTCTTTACTGTGAAGGGAAGTTGCGGGAGGAGCTCCCTGGTAGGGTTTAGGTTGCGTCTGAAATGGTACCCTAAAGTAGTGCACTATATAGGGAATAGGGTGCCATTCTCTGGTCTAAAGTAGTGCACTATATAGGCCCTCAACTCTGGACCTGGAAGCCAGTTCCACTGCTTTTTTTCCATTGTTCCCCTCAAATCAGGGCCTGATTTAGACCTGGGACACCAGGTGGGTGATTCCCCTCTAATCAGGGCCTGATTTAGACCTGGGACACCAGGTGGGTGATTCCCCTCTAATCAGGGACTGGTTTAGACCTGGGACACCAGGTGGGTGATTCCCCTCTAATCAGGGACTGGTTTAGACCTGGGACACCAGGTGGGTGATTCCCCTCTAATCAGGGACTGATTTAGACCTGGGACACCAGGTGGGTGATTCCCCTCTAATCAGGGCCTGATTTAGACCTGGGACACCAGGTGGGTGATTCCCCTCTAATCAGGGACTGGTTTAGACCTGGGACACCAGGTGGGTGATTCCCCTCTAATCAGGGCCTGATTTAGACCTGGGACACCAGGTGGGTGATTCCCCTCTAACCAGGGACTGGTTTAGACCTGGGACACCAGGTGGGTGATTCCCCTCTAATCAGGGACTGATTTAGACCTGGGACACCAGGTGGGTGATTCCCCTCTAATCAGGGCCTGATTTAGACCTGGGACACCAGGTGGGTGATTCCCCTCTAATCAGGGCCTGATTTAGACCTGGGACACCAGGTGGGTGATTCCCCTCTAGTCAGGGACTGGTTTAGACCTGGGACACCAGGTGGGTGATTCCCCTCTAATCAGGGCCTGATTTAGACCTGGGACACCAGGTGGGTGATTCCCCTCTAACCAGGGACTGGTTTAGACCTGGGACACCAGGTGGGTGATTCCCCTCTAATCAGGGACTGGTTTAGACCTGGGACACCAGGTGGGTGATTCCACTCTAACCAGGGACTGGTTTAGACCTGGGACACCAGGTGGGTGATTCCCCTCGAATCAGGGACTGGTTTAGACCTGGGACACCAAGGTGGGTGATTCCCCTCTAATCAGGGCCTGATTTAGACCCGGGACACCAGGTGGGTGATTCCCCTCGAATCAGGGACTGATTTAGACCTGGGACACCAGGTGGGTGATTCCACTCTAATCAGGGCCTGATTTAGACCCGGGACACCAGGTGGGTGATTCCCCTCTAATCAGGGCCTGATTTAGACCTGGGACACCAGGTGGTGCAATTAATTATCAGGTAGAACAGAAAAGCAGCAGGCTCCTGACCTCGTAGGGTCAGAGTTGAGAAACCCTGGTGTAGGAAATAAGGCACTATTTAAGACACTGCCCTGGTTTGTTGTTGCTGTTTTGCTCTGAAAACAGAAATGTTCTTGATAGTTTTATCGGCCTTGGAGACTAAGTGAAAATGCACATTCTCCTTCCCTCTGAACAAGGTGACGTGACGATCTTCAATAAAAAATCTATAACGAGGCAATAACCAATGTCAACGTTTCAATAACCAATGTCAACGTTTCAATAACCGATCAACACAAATACTGAGGGCTCTCTTGAGAGAGGCTGTAGAACGGTAGACGTCTCTGTCTATTCCGTCTGTGTCTCCTGTAGAACGGTAGACGTCTCTGTCTATTCCGTCTGTGTCTCCTGTAGAACGGTAGACGTCTCTGTCTATTCCGTCTGTGTCTCCTGTAGAACGGTAGACGTCTCTGTCTATTCAGTATGTGTCCCTGTAGAACGGTAGACGTCTCTGTCTATTCCGTCTGTGTCTCCTGTAGAACGGTAGACGTCTCTGTCTATTCCGTCTGTGTCTCCTGTAGAACGGTAGACGTCTCTGTCTATTCAGTATGTGTCCCTGTAGAACGGTAGACGTCTCTGTCTATTCCGTCTGTGTCTCCTGTAGAACGGTAGACGTCTCTGTCTATTCCGTCTGTGTCTCCTGTAGAACGGTAGACGTCTCTGTCTATTCCGTCTGTGTCTCCTGTAGAACGGTAGACGTCTCTGTCTATTCCGTATGTGTCTCCTGTAGAACGGTAGACGTCTCTGTCTATTCCGTATGTGTCTCCCTGTAGAACGGTAGACGTCTCTGTCTATTCCGTCTGTGTCTCTACACACGTCTGGTCTGTCTGATGTTGTTTTCTCTCTCTGTCTGCATCTGAAGTGGCACCCTCTTCACTACACAGTGAACTACATTTGACCAGCAGGGCCCTGTTCAAAAGTAGTGCACTATATAGGGAATAGGGTGCCATTCTCTGGTCTAAAGTAGTGCACTATATAGGGAATAGGGTGCCATTCTCTGGTCTAATGTAGTGCACTATATAGGGAATAGGGTGCCATTCTCTGGTCTAAAGTTGTGCACTATATAGGGAATAGGGTGCCATTCTCTGGTCTAAAGTAGTGCACTATATAGGGAATAGGGTGGCATTTGGGACGCACCCTCTGTCTCCTCCCTACCGTATGTCTCAGAAACTTTCCTTGAGGACCAATATACAGTCAAACCTATAGACCAAAGGGCCTTATAGTAACTGACTTAAAAGAAGCACAACGTAAATAGAGACCAGGCAGTGTTCAGTACGAAGAAAGTACAGCAGAACGCCTGCTAGGGAGTATAGCTGCACCTTTTGGGGTTGTCCAAGGCAATCCAGCGGTCATGAAATCTCCCCCCATATTCTCTCTGCAGTACTAGTTGAAAGTAGTGTACTGTGTAGGAGGTGGGGTGCCATTTTAGATGAACTGTAACCCACGATTTTCTGCTGTGGTGGTTTTGATTAGTTTTATTTATTCAACTATTTATTTGTATTGAGGTATTTGAGCTGCTATGGTACATAAGCATGTTATTAGCCTCAGTGAGGACTGTACAGACTCTATCCGTGTTGGTTTGTGTTCCACCATAGAATTAGAATGAATTAGGATTCTAGAATTAGAATTCTAATTCCGTGGTTTCCACCCTGTGTGTGTGTGTGTGTGTGTGTGTGTGTGTGTGTGTGTGTGTGCACAGTATATCTGCCTGTTGTATCAATCAGGATTTTGATAGAGAGGAGGAAGGGTGGGGTAGGATAAGGGAGGGATAGACGGGTGTTGATGTTGCTGTTCCTGTGTTGGACCACCACCCCATGTTCTGAACGTGTCTGTCGTGAGATGATGAATACAGTATAATTATGTGACTTGTTCAAATAAACACTATGACACAAAAAACTGGACCGGTGCTCTTAGTGTCTTTCTTAAGCTCACTTAAAATGTTGTTTTGAATTCACGGACTGCAGCTTTAAAACCAGTAACAGCAGCAATAAACAATAGTAGGCTACAGTAATGCACAACAAATGGGATTTCAGGGTACAAAAAGAGACTTTGAAAAGTAAAAGGTGTGAAGAAATGGCTTAGAACTCCAGTGCTGGTGAATATTCCGAATCAGAATAGTGGAACATCAAAGCCAAAATGGTTTCATATCACAGTGTCATCCCATAGAACTGGAGACGGTTCCAATTCGTAATTCTATGGTTCCAACTCCAACAGAAATGTCCACAGTAGGCTATTGTACTTTGGAACTCAAGGCCTGAGAAGTCCACAGCCAAGCAAATGCGACAGCAACACTGCCACCGTGTGGTAACAACTGATATTACATCAACATTGCTGGCAACAAAGAACTTGAAATGAGAGAATTATCTTCGATTTAATTTCTACAGTAATAATAATAACGCTCAAGATCGGGAGTCTGTGTATTGGCAGTGGTTTAAAGTACTTAAGTAGTTTTTTGTGGTATCTGTACTTTACTATTTATATTTTGGACTACTTTTACTTTTACTTCACTACATTCCTAAAGACAAAATAATGTACTTTTTACTCCATACATTTCCCTGACACCCAAAAGTACTCGTTACATTTTGAATGGTTAACAGGACAGGAAAATGGTAAAAATCACGCACTTATCAAGAGAACATCCTTGGTCATCTACAGTCGTGGTCAAAAGTTTTGAGAATGACACAAATACTAATTTTCACAAAGTCTGCTGCCTCAGTTCTGATGATGGCAATTTGCATATACTCCAGAATGTCATGAAGAGTGATCAGATGAATTGCAATTAATTGCAAAGTCCCTATTTGCCATGAAAATGAACTTAATCCCAAAGAAACATTTCCACTGCATTTCAGCCCTGCCACAAAAGGACCAGCTGTCAGTGATTCTCTCGTTAACACAGGTGAGAGTGTTGATGAGGACAAGGCTGGAGATCACTCTGTCATGCTGATTGAGTTAGAATAACAGACTGGAAGCTTTAAAAGGAGTGTGGTGCTTGAAATCATTGTTCTTCCTCTGTTAACCATGGTTACCTGCAAGGAAACACATGCCGTCATCATTGCTTTTCACAAAAAGGGCTTCACAGGCAATGATATTGCTGCTAGTAAGATTGCACCTAAATCAACCATTTATCGGATCATCAAGTACTTCAAGGAGAGAGGTTCAATTGTTGTGAAGAAGGCGTCAGGGCGCCCAAGCGCCAGGACCGTCTCCTAAAGTTGATTCAGCTGCGGGATCGGGGCACCACCAGTGCAGAGCTTGCTCAGGAATGGCAGCAGGCAGGTGTGAGAGCATCTGCAAGCACAGTGAGGCGAAGACTTTTGGAGGATGGCCTGGTGTCAAGAAGGGCAGCAAAGAAGCCACTTCTCTCCAGGAAAAACATCAGGGACAGACTGATATTCTGCAAAAGGTACAGGGATTGGACTGCTGAGGAATCCCCTATCCGATTGTTTGGGGCATCCGGAAAACACCTTGTCCGGAGAAGACAAGGTGAGCGCTACCATCAGTCCTGTGTCATGCCAACAGTAAAGCATCCTGAGACCATTCATGTGTGGGGTTGCTTCTCAGCCAAGGGAGTGGGCTCACTCACAATTTTGCCTAAGAACACAGCCATGAATAAAGAATGGTACCAACACATCCTCCGAGAGCAACTTCTCCCAACCATCCAAGAACAGTTTGGTGACGACCAATGCCTTTTCCAGCATGATGGAGCACCTTGCCATAAGGCAAAAGTGATAACTAAGTGGCTCGGGGAACAAAACGTCGAAATTTTGGGTCCATGGCCAGGAAACTCCCCAGACCTTAATCCCATTGAGAACTTGTGGTCGATCCTCAAGAGGCAGGTGGACAAACAAAAACCCACAAACTCCAAGCATTGATTATGCAAGAATGGGCTGCCATCAGTCAGGATGTGGCCCAGAAGTTAATTGACAGCATGCCAGGGCAGATTGCAGAGGTCTTGAAAAAGAAGGGTCAACACTGCAAATATTGACTCTTTGCATAAACTTAATGTAATTGTCAATAAAAGCCTTTGACACTTATGGAATGCTTGTAATTATACTTCAGTATACCATAGTAACATCTGACAAAAATATCTCATATCACTGAAGCAGCGAACTTTGTGAAGACCAATACTTGTGTCATTCTCAAAACTTTTGACCATGACAGTACTGCCTCAGACCTGGCGCACTCACTAAACACAAATGTTTCGTTTGTAAATTATGTCTGAGTATTGGAGTATGCCCCTGGTTATTGGTAAATAGAAGAAGAAAAAAATGGTGCTATCTGGTTTGAAATTAATTTGAAATTATTTATACTTTTACTTTTACTTTCAATACTTAAGTATATTTTAGCAATTACATTTACTTTTGATACTTAAGTATATTTAAAACCAAATACTTTTAGACTTTTACTCAAGTAGTATTTTACTGGATGACTTTCCAATTTACTTGAGTAATTTTCTATTAAGGTATTTTTACCTTTACTCAAGTATGACAATTTGGGTACTTTTTTTCCCTCCCACTGTGTAATTGGTTGGTTGTCTTGGTCCAACGACGTTAGGTCCCAACGCTAGGGCGCATCCGTAGTTCGTCAATAGGTCAATGCGTTGTTGCCAGTTTGACTGCAGTGTGGGAACGCGGCCACACGGGAGGCGCTGTCGAGTATTTAGTTTCCCTCCCGTTTCCACTCTGCGCAAACAAGATCATTCACATTTGACCCACTTTCCGACTTCAGCACTCTCTTTTCGCTTCAGAGCGCCGACCGTAGCTAGCAGGCTGAAAGAAACCGAGAACCGTTCCAACCAGATCCGAGAGAGAGAAGAGGTGGGGGAAATGGACATGAAGAAGAGAATTCACCTAGAACTGAGAAATAGGACGCCGTCGGATGTAAGTATATATATATTTTTGTTGCTAGATCTACCCAACAGCGGCTATCTTTTAACATGCGACACCAAAGTTTACTGTGTGGAAGTCATGGCGAGCACATGGGTTGTCCTCTCAGAAAGCACAAGCCTGCTGTTAGAAATCGATCTTCTTTACCACTACGTTTTTCTCAAACTCAATTCTCATGAGATAAATATGTATCTTGTAAACTAGCTAGCTAATGCTATGTGGTGCATTGGTTTAGAGCGCTAGTTTAGCGATCTACGTTCACTTTTAGCCGAATCACTTTACAACAAGTCAAACCGGACTCGTGAGGTAAACAGGAAAACGGTTAACTACTATCACACAAATAAAAATACGGTTTTTATTTTGTATGTTAGCATCTGCTGCAGTTTTTTTTTTCTTCTCCCACAGATGTATATTTTGTAACAATCAGACTTACTATCAAAGTAAAGGCCAGCACACTGAACATCACTGCGAAAGCTAGCTAGCATTACGTTAGCCGTTTTAGCGGTAGCCATTTTTTTGAGAACTCAACGTGTAGGGCGCGTATCTAGCACGTTGGCTAACTAGCTAGCTACCAAGAAAGCGAATCATCAGATCATTTGACAAATTATAGCTACGAATATCGCCTATTGTGAAACGATAGTAAATGTACACAGACATGAACCGTTTGGGTACACTTTTAACCGGTTAAAGACCGTTAGTTAGCTAGCTAGCAACGTAACTTTGCTATGTTCGTTAGCTAGCTACTTTAGCTGGCTAGGTAACATTGGGCGGACTCGATTATGCTGAGCCGCGGTGCACCGGACTATGGCCGTTGACGTGAACTGGCAAAAAACGGTGAGGGAGGAGCGCCCGTCTCTAATCGGAACAGTAATCTGCGCCGCTCGGTCATGTTGGCAAAATGCTGCATCGTCCAAAAACGTACATCACTTTTCCATACACTCTTTTGAATATTCTAAGTAGTTTTAATTGGGAAGTCAGAGTTATCAAAAGCTATATTTTTTGTGTGTGTGAACACAGAATCCTTCTCATGACTCCATGTTTTGACTCGACCTTTGAACGGGGAACTTGGGGCTCACGCCGAGAGGCAGCTCTGTTCCAAAACGCATGCAATCAAATTTCACTGGTGCAGAACACGGCTGTCCGGGGGAGATTAATCGAGTCCCCACACTAGCAGTTTACAAACAGTTCGGCTTCTAAACATGGCTACTTTTCAGGGGCCAAATAACACAGATTCGAAACACAAAAGCATTTTTTTCATTTGCACTTAAAAAATAATAAAATATATATATATATATATATATATATATAAACACGTGTAAAATATTCAAAATAACTACTACTGAAACAAACTTTTCTTTCAACTCTCTCGCTCTTTCTTTCTTCCTACCCCTGTTTCTCTCCTTGTCCTTCTCTCCCAGGTTCAGGAGCTGGTCCTGGATAACTGTCGGTCGAACGAGGGGAAGATGGAGGGCATAACGGAGGACTTTGAGAACCTGGAACTGTTGAGTCTCATCAACGTCGGCCTCATCGACGTCTCAAACATACCCAAACTGGGGAAATTAAAAAAGGTAGAGCTGCTATGGATGTGTCCCCAAAATGGTATCCTATTTATTTTATAGTGCACTGCTTTTGGTCAGGACCCATATCCATCTCAAACATACCAAACTGGGGGGGAAGGTAGCAAGCCAGCATGCAGGGCCTCACTGCTGTTTTCAAGTACTGTTGCGTCACAGTAAACCAACAGGTAGCTACTGTAGTAGGGGATTTTATTTATTAGCATGGGGAAACCCGTGGGCCTTGTGTGCATTTCCTTGTTTTGGCTTCAGCCCAGCTGAACTTCTCACTTAAAACAGTTTTTGTTTAATCCGGTAACATTTTCAGTAATTTAAATGTCTCATTGAACTAGTAGGCCTTTGGGAAAACCAATAGAATAGTGTACATTGTCATAGAGCGTCATAATAATCTGTATTTCCTTTTAACGGTTAAATGCATAATTAACAGTCATAACAAAGTATAGCTTTCACCTTGTCACACTACACAAACAATAAACTTCTGCTCCCACAGACTGAAAAATTGATGATATTAATGTTTCCTCCCTGTCCCGCAGCTGGAGCTGAGTGACAACAGGATATCCGGTGGTCTGGAGGTGCTGGCTGAACGGCTGGTCAACCTCACACACCTCAACCTCTCTGGGAACAAGTTCAAGGACATCAGCACACTGGAACCACTGGTGGGTGTTAGGACTGTTACTGAATAAAGACCACTGGTGGGTGTTAGGACTGTTACTGAATAAAGACCACTGGTGGGTGTTAGGACTGTTACTGAATAAAGACCACTGGTGGGTGTTAGGACTGTTACTGAATAAAGACCACTGGTGGGTGTTGGGACTGTTACTGAATAAAGACCACTGGTGGGTGTTGGGACTGTTACTGAATAAAGACCACTGGTGGGTGTTAGGACTGTTACGGAATAAGATCGTTGTAGCTGTGAATAAGACTAATGGCTGGGAATTTGACTGGTTATAACCGCTTATAGCTTGGAATAAGACTGTCATAGCGCTTAAGATTTATAACTGAATACAGCATTTATAGCTTTATTTATACCCCCGCCCTAAACCTGTTTATCGCTGTACGTGAGTGTTATTTCCAGCTATAACGGTGTTAAATCCCCTCCCTCATTAGAAAAAGCTTCCCGTACTGAAGTCCCTGGACCTGTTTAACTGTGAGGTCACCAATCTGGGAGACTACAGAGAGAGCATCTTCAAGCTCCTCCCACAGCTCACGTACCTGGATGGCTACGATATCGAAGACTGCGAGGCCTCCGACTCGGACGGCGAGGGAGACGGGGTCGACGACGATGATGATGATGAAGGTGAGACGTGCTGAGAGGGGAACTTATGGGGCAGCGGGTAGCCTAGCGGTTGAGAGCGTTGGGTCAGTAACCGAAAGGTCTGCTGGTTTGAATCCCCGAGCTTGCAAGGTGGACGACTCTGTCGTTCTGCCCTTGAGCAAGGCAGTTAACCACCAACAACAACTGTTCCCTGGGCCCTGATGACGTGGACGTCTATTAAGGCAGCCCCCCCGCACCTCTCTGATTCAGAGGGGTTGGATTAAAATGCGGAAGACACATTTCGGGTGAATGCATTTAGTTGTGCGACTGACTAGGTATCCCTTTCCCCAAAAATCTTAAAGAAACACCAACCGCGAGGTTGACAAATGAGCAGAATAATAATAACATCAAGGAACGCCGTGTAATAGCTAGTTTCTGTAATTAGTGTCTGCAGAAATGGACCTGGTCACGGTGTCTCTGGCTAGGCAGATGGACATGGTCACGGTGTCTCTGGCTAGGCAGATGGACATGGTCACGGTGTCTCTGGCTAGGCAGATGGACATGGTCACGGTGTCTCTGGCTAGGCAGATGGACATGGTCACGGTGTCTCTGGCTAGGCAGATGGACCTGGTCACGGTGTCTCTGGCTAGGCAGATGGACCTGGTCACGGTGTCTCTGGCTAGGCAGATGGACATGGTCACGGTGTCTCTGGCTAGGCAGATGGACCTGGTCACGGTGTCTCTGGCTAGGCAGATGGACATGGTCACGGTGTCTCTGGCTAGGCAGATGGACATGGTCACGGTGTCTCTGGCTAGGCAGATGGACATGGTCACGGTGTCTCTCTGGCTAGGCAGATGGACCTGGTCACGGTGTCTCTGGCTAGGCAGATGGACCTGGTCACGGTGTCTCTGGCTAGGCAGATGGACATGGTCACGGTGTCTCTGGCTAGGCAGATGGACATGGTCACGGTGTCTCTGGCTAGGCAGATGGACATGGTCACGGTGTCTCTCTGGCTAGGCAGATGGACCTGGTCACGGTGTCTCTGGCTAGGCAGATGGACCTGGTCACGGTGTCTCTCTGGCTAGGCAGATGGACCTGGTCACGGTGTCTCTGGCTAGGCAGATGGACATGGTCACGGTGTCTCTGGCTAGGCAGATGGACCTGGTCACGGTGTCTCTGGCTAGGCAGATGGACATGGTCACGGTGTCTCTCTGGGTAGGCAGATGGACATGGTCACGGTGTCTCTGGCTAGGCAGATGGACATGGTCACGGTGTCTCTGGCTAGGCAGATGGACCTGGTCACGGTGTCTCTGGCTAGGCAGATGGACCTGGTCACGGTGTCTCTGGCTAGGCAGATGGACATGGTCACGGTGTCTCTGGCTAGGCAGATGGACATGGTCACGGTGTCTCTGGCTAGGCAGATGGACATGGTCACGGTGTCTCTGGCTAGGCAGATGGACATGGTCACGGTGTCTCTGGCTAGGCAGATGGACATGGTCACGGTGTCTCTCTGGCTAGGCAGATGGACATGGTCACGGTGTCTCTCTGGCTAGGCAGATGGACATGGTCACGGTGTCTCTGGCTAGGCAGATGGACATGGTCACGGTGTCTCTGGCTAGGCAGATGGACATGGTCACGGTGTCTCTGGCTAGGCAGATGGACATGGTCACGGTGTCTCTCTGGCTAGGCAGATGGACATGGTCACGGTGTCTCTCTGGCTAGGCAGATGGACATGGTCACGGTGTCTCTGGCTAGGCAGATGGACATGGTCACGGTGTCTCTCTGGCTAGGCAGATGGACATGGTCACGGTGTCTCTGGCTAGGCAGATGGACATGGTCACGGTGTCTCTGGCTAGGCAGATGGACATGGTCGCGGTGTCTCTGGCTAGGCAGATGGACCTGGTCACGGTGTCTCTCTGGCTAGGCAGATGGACATGGTCACGGTGTCTCTGGCTAGGCAGATGGACATGGTCACGGTGTCTCTGGCTAGGCAGATGGACCTGGTCACGGTGTCTCTGGCTAGGCAGATGGACATGGTCACGGTGTCTCTCTGGCTAGGCTCACGGTGTCTCTGGCTAGGCAGATGGACCTGGTCACGGTGTCTCTGGCTAGGCAGATGGACATGGTCACGGTGTCTCTCTGGCTAGGCAGATGGACCTGGTCACGGTGTCTCTGGCTAGGCAGATGGACATGGTCACGGTGTGTCTCTGGCTAGGCAGATGGACATGGTCACGGTGTCTCTGGCTAGGCAGATGGACATGGTCACGGTGTCTCTCTGGCTAGGCAGATGGACCTGGTCACGGTGTGTCTCTGGCTAGGCAGATGGACATGGTCACGGTGTGTCTCTGGCTAGGCAGATGGACATGGTCACGGTGTCTCTGGCTAGGCAGATGGACATGGTCACGGTGTCTCTGGCTAGGCAGATGGACCTGGTCACGGTGTCTCTGGCTAGGCAGATGGACATGGTCACGGTGTCTCTGGCTAGGCAGATGAATGGATCTGGTTTATTATGAATGTTATTTATTTTAGGTTTATTCTGTATGAAGGTGAAGAATTCCCTCATGGCCGTGACCAGTACTACATTATATATAATAATAATAATAATATGCCATTTAGCAGACGCTTTTATCCAAAGCGATTTACAGTCATGCGTGCATACATTTTTGTGTATGGGTGGTCCCGGGGATCGAACCCACTACCCTGGCGTTACAAGCGCCGTGCTCTACCAGCTGAGCTACAGAGAACCACCCTATTATACTACATTATATACATTATACTACATTATATACATTATACTACATTATATACATTGTACTACATTATAATACATTGTACTACATTATAATACATGATATACATTGTACTACATTATATACATTATACTACATTAAATACATTGTACTACATGATTTACTACATTAAATACATTATACTACATTATATACATTGTACTACATTATATAGGGCAGGGATCATCAACTAGATTCAGCCCGGGCCTGTTTTTCTTGAGCAGATGGTCAGGGGGCCGGAACATAATTATAAATCATTTGTAGACTGCAAATTAACTGCAAGAAGGCCAAAAAGATACAGTTCTTTACTAAAACAATCATTTCAAACCTGCCTTACGTTGGGATACAATCCTGTGTGTCTTTTATTAAGCGTGCCGCAGATTTCCTGGTGTTTTTAATATTTGATTTTAACATTGACATTCCAAAATATTTAAAAAAAAATACGGCCAATGAGACGCCAGACCAGGGTATAGGGTGGCCAATCAGATGTACCGAACTAATTGAAATGGCACTTGACAGTGCTGTTGTCGTCTCTGGTCTGTCCTGTAGAGAGGAGGAAGAGTCTAATGTTGTCTCTGGTCTGTCCTGTAGAGAGGAGGAAGAGTCTAATGTTGTCTCTGGTCTGTCCTGTAGAGAGGAGGAAGAGTCTGTTGTCTCTGGTATTTCCTGTAGAGAGGAGGAAGAGTCTAATGTTGTCTCTGGTCTGTCCTGTAGAGAGGAGGAAGAGTCTAATGTTGTCTCTGGTCTGTCCTGTAGAGAGGAGGAAGAGTCTGTTGTCTCTGGTCTGTCCTGTAGAGAGGAGGAAGAGTCTAATGTTGTCTCTGGTCTGTGTAACAGAGGTGGAGGAGGGAGAGTCTGAAGAGGAGGAGGAAGAGGATGACGAAGAGGTCGTTGCAGAGGAAGATGATGACAGTGGAGAGAGTGGAGAGGTAAGAACACAGATGTCATGTTGAATACACGTATGTTACATGTTTAGCACAATAAAAAGCTTATTACTAACTGAATAGACCCCTTGACTTTTTCCACATTTTGTTACGTTACAGCCTTATTCTAAAATGGATTAAGTAAAATAAAAATTCCTCAATCTACGCACAATACCCCATAATGACGAAAACAGGTTAAGACATTTTTGCAAATGTATTACAAATATTAAACAAAATCAAATACCTTACTTACATGAGTATTCAGACCCTTTGCTAGGAGACTGGAAATTGAGCTCAGCTGCATCCTGTTTCCATTGATCATCCTTGAGATGTTTCTACAACTTGGTTGGAGTCCACTTGTGGTAAATTCAATTGATTGGACATGATTTGGAAAGGCACACACCTGTCTATATAAGGTCCCACAGTTGACAGTGCATGTCAGAGCAAAAAACAAGCCACGAAGGAATTGTCCGTAGAGCTCCGAGACAGGATTGTGTCGAGGCACAGATCTGGGGAAGGGTACCAAAACATTTCTGCAGCATTGAAGGTCCCCAAGAACACAGTGGCCTCCATCATTCTTAAATGGAAGAAGTTTGGAACCACCAAGACTCTTCCTGGAGCTGGCCGCCCGGACAAACTGAACAATCGGGGGAGAAGGGCCTTGGTCAGGGAGGTGACCAATAACCCGACTGTCACTCAGACAGAGCTCCAGAGTTCCTCTGTGGAGAAGGAAGAACCTTCCAGAAGGACAACCATCTCTGCAGCACTCCACCAATCAGGCCTTTATGGTAGTGGACAGATGGAAGCCACTCCTCAGTAAAAGGCACATGACAGCCCGCTTGGAGTTTGAATGGGAGAAACTCCCCAAATACAGGTGTGCCAAGCTTGTAGCGTCATACCCAAGAAGACTTGAGGCTGTAATCGCTGCCAAAGGTGCTTCAACAAAGTACTGAGTAAAGGGTCTGAATACTTATGGAAATGTTATTATATATAACATTTACATAAGTATTCAGACCCTCTACTCAGTACCTTTGTTGATAGATAGATATATAATAAATATATATATATATATATATAAAAACATTTAAACCGTTTTTTGCTTTGTCATTATGGGGTATTGACTTAAATGTAAATGTATTGTGTGTAGATTGAGGGAAAAAATACAATTTAATCAGTTTTAGAATAAGGCTGTAACGTAACAAAATGCGGAAAAAGTCAAGGGGTCTGAATACTTTCCGAATGGACCATCTGCTCCCACTATTCTTTAATAGGTGAACACTAACTTATTACACGTTTTCTTACCAATGTCCTAATTGAAACAATAACAGTATTGATTGACTGATTTGTTCTAGTGATAATAGGTAATATAGGCTGTTGATGGCTTGAATCCGAGAATATGAGAATGATGCCACCCATTGTTCAGAGAGTCGGAACATGCGTTACGACGCATTAACGTGACACTACAACGTTCTTTGGCAGCCATGTTGGCGCCTCATTAGCATTACAAGGGGAATATTTTTAAACCAGGGGTGTCCAACGATATGGCCCAAATCGAAACTGCGTAGAAATAATGGACCTACATTCGTACAGTTACTTGACTGTGTCCAGCTCTTCTAATGTCTCCTGAGTGGCGCAGTGGTCTAAGGCACTGCATCGCAGTGCTAACTGTGCCACTAGAGATCCTGGTTCGAATCCAGGCTCTGTCGCAGCCGGCCGCGACCGGGAGACTCATGGGCAGCGCACAATTGGCCCAGCGTCGTCCAGGGTAGGGGAGGGAATGGCCGGCAGGGATGTAGCTCAGTTGATAGAGCATGGCGTTTGCAACGCCAGGGTTGTGGGTTCGATTCCCACGGGGGGCCAGTATAAAAATAATAATAATAATGATATAATAATAATGTAAATGTAATGTAGAGGGCGAGTGACTATAACCCTGAGACAAAATGAGTTTGACACCCCTGATTTTAAACAATGCTATATAACTGAATGTATGGGGCGGCAGGTAGCTTAGTGGTTAAGAGCGTTGTGCCAGTAACCGAAAGGTCTAAATGACTAAAATGTATAGAATTAGAAAACTCTTCAAAATAGGGCTAGGTGGTATACCGTATTTTAGTAAGGACCGGTTTTGGCTTTTTACTTTACCATCTATAACGGTATTTACTTCTACACTGAACAAAAATATTAAACGCAACATGTAAATTCTTGGTCACATGTTTCATGAGATTAAATAAAAGATCCCAGAAATGTTCAATTTTTTGCAATTTAAAAAAAAATATATATATATAGAGTAAAAAGTCAAGGAAAATGCTTGAGTAGCTGTTTTTCAAAGTATTTCAGCCATTTTGTTTCATAGCTGCTAGTCGCACAAATAAATCCAAATCTATAACCCACCTTGCGCAGCGACACTGCCTGGCTAGGGGGCTTTGTGCGCTTGGCTGATGGATTCATGTTTGGAGGCGCGGCCATAAAAGTTGGTTTAATTCACTGAAGTCTACAAAGTGGGGCTTTGTCCTCGTGTTTCTTGGCTATTTACATTGTTTCGTTCACAAGGTCGTTTTTTTATTTATTTTTTCAACGTTTATTTTTTTGTCTGCTGCTTCAACTGATAGCGAAGAGATGCCGTCTACTACTAGTCAGATCCCAAAATCTCACAACACGTGACCCGACTCGAGTGGGCCCGTTACCACGGTAACCCCCCCCCCCCCTTTAGTGGCAGCTGAACATTTAGTCTCTTCTGATATTTTTGGTTAAAAGGAACAAAATTATGAATTTGAGCAATATATTATTACTTTTTACTAATATATGTTTTGTTTTTAGGAACGTTTAGCATGGTCACCAGTTATTATTTTTTTTGTGTGTTTATAATTATGGCGATGAAATGTGTCGTCTGAAAAATCAGAGTAGCTGGTAGATTTTTTTTCCATCTACCTGCCACAGTGGCTGGTGGACCAAAAAGTTACTTTTAAGCCCTGTCCCCTGTCCCTCCAAGCCCTGTCCCCTGTCACTCCAAGCCCTGTCCCCTGTCACTCCAAGCCCTGTCCCCTGTCACTCCAAGCCCTGTCCCCTGTCACTCCAAGCCCTGTCCCCTGTCACTCCAAGCCCTGTCCCCTGTCACTCCAAGCCCTGTCCCCTGCCACTGAAGGAGAGTCACAAGCACTTTCTTGCTGTTCTCTCTGACTGGTCAGATAGATGTTGGTGACATGCTGCTTTCCACAATAGTTATATAATTACACTTAGTTTGAATCTTACTATCTGCTAGTTAGTCTTTCCTTAGCAAGTTGTGGCTAAAATAAATAGTGTTAGCCGCTAATCGCTAGTTAGTCTATCCTTAGCAAGTTGTGGCTAAAATAAATAGTGTTAGCCGCTAATCGCTAGTTAGTCTTTCCTTAGCAAGTTGTGGCTAAAATAAATAGTGTTAGCCGCTAATCGCTAGTTAGTCTTTCCTTAGCAAGTTGTGGCTAAAATAAATAGTGTTAGCCGCTAATCGCTAGTTAGTCTTTCCTTAGCAAGTTGTGGCTAAAAGAAATAGTGTTAGCCGCTAATCGCTAGTTAGCTGGCTAGCTAAATGTACCAAGAGTCAGAGCAAACCTAGCTAGCTAGCTAATACAGCCTGGTGCTGTTGTAGGCTTAGATAAGCATGTTTGTGCAGCTGTATCTTTTTAAATCAGAGGAATTGAGGCTACATGAGGTTAGAAAACATGGAATGTAACATCTAATTAGGGTCACCTGGAAACACTGACCAACACTTTTTTTTTTGTTCTTACCCTGTCAATAATTCCTTCCTGGCTTATTCATTTGTTGTCAAACAACAACGTATTCAATGTTCTGCCCACTATATTCCAACGGTAGAATTTGAATAATCATACTATTTCCATGATCCCAACAGTTCACCAATTAACTTGTCCTAGATTGTTTTTCCCATATGATGTGGCACAGTGTGGACATGATGATAAAAGTTCAGGACATGTGTAAAAATGCTGGGGAAAAGATTTTGATTGAACAGTATAAAACATTCAGAAAGACCCATTTTTGAAATGACTTATAATTGATTAGTTAGTGTTGCCACCCTAGGGTCATGAACTACCCATAAAATGTATTTATACTGAACAAAAATATAAACGCAAAATTTCAACCATTTTACTGAGTTGGGTGGATTATCGTGGCAAAGGAGAAATGCAGGTAGCTTAGTGGGTAAGAGCGTTGTGCCAGTAACCGAAAGGTCGCTGGTTCTAATCCCCGAGCCGACTAGGTGAAAAATCTGTCGATGTGCCCTTGAGCAAGGCACTTAACCCTAATTGCTCCTGTAAGTCGCTCTGGATAAGAGCGTCTGCTAAATGACTAAAATGTAAGATGTAAACAAATTTGTGCACAGAATTTGAGAGAAACTTTTTGTGCGAATGGACAATTTCTGGGATATTTTATTTCGGGCTCGTGAAACATGGGACAAACACTTTACATGTTGCGTTTTTATATTTTTGTTCAGTGTAGAAGCAAACACCGTTATAGATGGTAAAGTAAAAAGCCAAAACCGGTCCTTACTAAAATACGGTATACCACCTAGCCCTATTTTGAAGAGTTTTCTAATTCTATACATTTACATTTTTAGTCATTTAGCAGACGCTCTTATCCAGAGCGACTTACACAAGCAATTAGGGTTAAGTGCCTTGCTCAAGGGCACATCGACCCTTCCCACCCCTCAATATCTCAGATATCTCTTGACCCTTTTCACCCAGTCGGCTCTTTACATGTTGCGTTTTATATTTTTGTGCACAAACGGGAACTTTTATTATTCAAAAACATGTAGATAATAGGCAGAATCACACCCAAAGCTGATTTGTGAAACTGTAGAAACAAGAACACGTCTCTCCACACTTCAAAAACATAAAATGGCATCATACCTTCAAAAATGTGAAAAATATTGTAATATGACATTTTGGCCATATCGCCCAGTCCTAATTCAAAAAGTTAGGCCAACTCTCTAATTGCAGGCGCCTAGTTATTGTTTCTGATGTGAACGCCACAAATCGGGATCAACAAGTTAGCCCGCTAACCCTACGCTGCCGGCGTGTGCTATCCCTGAAGCTACGCTGCCGACGTGTGCTATCTCTGAAGCTACGCTGCCGACGTGTGCTATCTCTGAAGCTACGCTGCCGACGTGTGCTATCTCTGAAGCTACGCTGCCGACGTGTGCTATCTCTGAAGCTACGCTGCCGACGTGTGCTATCCCTGAAGCTACGCTGCCGACGTGTGCTATCTCTGAAGCTACGCTGCCGACGTGTGCTATCTCTGAAGCTACGCTGCCGACGTGTGCTATCTCTAAAGCTACGCTGCCGACGTGTGCTCGTTGTACTAACGGTTTCTCTCTCTAGGATGGGGAGGTGAACGGAGATGTCGATGATGACGAGGATGAAGATGATGAAGAAGAAGAAGATGATGGTTAGTAGCGTTATACACAATCTCAAGTGTAGTCTGGTCGCACTGGTTTCCAAACTTCCATAAAATGTTTAATTTGGCTTTGTACATGCATACACGAAGGCTTTGATCCCAAATGGTACCCTATATAGTGTCCTGTGGGCCCTGGTTAAAGTAGTGCACTACATGGCACCCTAGTCCCTATATCGTGTCCTGTGGGCCCTGGTTAAAGTAGTGCACTACATGGCACCCTAGTCCCTATATCGTGTCCTGTGGGCCCTGGTTAAAGTAGTGCACTACATGGCACCCTAGTCCCTATATAGTGTCCTGTGGGCCCTGGTTAAAGTAGTGCACTACATGGCACCCTAGTCCCTATATAGTGTCCTATGGGCCCTGGTTAAAGTAGTGCACTACATGGCACCCTAGTCCCTATAGTGTCCTATGGGCCCTGGTTAAAGCAGTGCACTACATGGCACCCTAGTCCCTATATAGTGTCCTATGGGCCCTGGTTAAAGTAGTGCACTACATGGCACCCTAGTCCCTATAGTGTCCTATGGGTCCTGGTTAAAGTAGTGCACTACATGGCACCCTAGTCCCTATATAGTGTCCTGTGGGCCCTGGTTAAAGCAGTGCACTACATGGCACCCTAGTCCCTATAGTGTCCTGTGGGCCCTGGTTAAAGTAGTGCACTACATGGCACCCTAGTCCCTATATAGTGTCCTATGGGCCCTGGTTAAAGCAGTGCACTACATGGGGAATACGTTACCATTTGGGACAAAGCCGTACACGTTATTCTTTTTGGTCCATATCTAAATGTTCTCTCGTTCTGTAGAAGAGGAAGACTCTCCAGCGAAAGGAGAGAAGAGGAAGAGGGATCCTGAGGATGAAGATGAAGAGGAAGATGATTGAGTGTCCTCCCCTGACCCCCACACCCCTCAATATCTCAGATACCCCCTGACCCTTCCACCCCTCAATATCTCAGATACCCCCTGACCCTTCCACCCCTCAATATCTCAGATACCCCCTGACCCTTCCACCCCTCAATATCTCAGATACCCCCTGACCCTCCCACCCCTCAATATCTCAGATACCCCCTGACCCTTCCACCCCTCAATATCTCAGATACCCCTCTTTGGCCTTTAGTTGCCCCCCTATTGCCACTATTGCCCATCTCCTCTCCCCATGTGTCCCAAATGTCAACCATATTCCCTATATAGTGCGCTACTTTTGACCAGGGTCCATAGCCTTGAAAAGCCCAATGGGTCCTGGTCAAAAGTAGTGCACTATGTAGGGAATAGGGTGTAATTTGGGAGTGAACCCTACACACACCCCTTTGCAAGGACTTGAGTTGCCCTGTGTCGTGGTCATTTGGGGGGGGGGGTCTGGATGGAATCCTGAAACAACCGAGTCGTTCGTCACTGCGCAACATTCCGTGACATCACCGGGTGGGAGGGGCTCTGTCTGACGTCGTCATGATGTCACCGCCGGCGTTCCAGATCAGAAGAACGATGTCACCAGCTGGGGGGGGTTTCCAGGTTCCGTGATGACGTCATCAACTACTTCAGAGATTCTGTCTGGAAACAACATCATCATCATTGCCCAGACAACCAACGAACCACCCAACTTTCTCAACGAGGACAACTCCCCAACCGTGGATGCGTCCAAAAATGGTTCCCTATTTAGTGTTCTACTAGGCCCGTTTCGAGCTCTGTTCAACGGTAGTGCACTATATAGGGAATGAGGTGACGTGCGGGACATCGCTAGAGTTTTGTTTTTGCCGCCAGAGCTTTTTAAAATATTTTTTTCAGAGGACTTTTTGTTTTTGTATTTTGTCAGTGCCGTCTGTCTCCTCCCTGTGTTTTGGGTTAGGATTGGACCGGAGGTAACATCACGCTGGGTTGCGTCCCAAATCACACCCTGTCCCCTATAGTGCACGACATAGGGAATAGGGTGCTATTTTGAGACACACTGTGTACACTGGCTGGTTGTGGCTGTTTTTTTTACTTTGTGTAAGCAAAAAAATTTAATAAAAAAAAGACAACGTACAAAAATTGACTTTTGTAAATAAAATCTTAACATTTTCCTCCTTGTTCTCCTTCTTGTATGTTTTTATATTTATGATTTATTCATTTATTTCTCTCTCAGTATATTTATATTATATCTAATGAAAAATGGCTCCATTCTAATGTGACCGTGTTGCCATGAACTAGACAAAGGGCTCCATCCTGCTTTAGCGGAGACAGAATTCATATGTCGGCTCAATCGGAAATGTTATGTATCGGCTAACCACATACAGTGGCTAACCACATACAGGGGCTAACCACATACAGGGGCTAACCACATACAGCGGCTTGCGAAAGTATTCGCCCCCGTGGAATTTTTCCTACTTTGTTGCCTTACAACCTGGAATTGAAAAAATCATTTGATTTACTCAACATGCATAACACTTTGAAGATGCAAAATATTTTTTATTGTGAAACAAACAAGAAATATGACAAAAAAACAGAACTTGAGCCTGCAGAACTATTCACCCCCCCCAAAGTCAATACTTTGTAGAGCCACCTTTTGCAGCAATTACAGCTGCAAGTCTCTTGGGGTATGTCTCTATAAGCTTGGCACGTCTAGCCCCTGTATCTCAGTTGGTAGAACACGGCACTTGCAACGCCAGGGTTGTGGGTTCGTTTCCCACGGGGGGCCAGTATGAAAAATGTATGCACTCACTTAACTGTAAGTCGCTCTGGATAAGAGCATCTGCTAAATGACTAAAATGTAGCCACTGGGATTTTTGCCCATTCATTGAGGCAAAACTGCTCCAGCTCCTTCAAGCCAGATGGGTTCCGCTGGTGTACAGCAATCTTTAAGTCATACCACAGATTCTCAATTGGATTGAGGTCTGGGCTTTGACGAGGCCATTCCAAGGCATTTAAATGTTTCCCCTTAAACCACTCAAGTGTTGCTTTAGCAGTATGCTTAGGGTCATTGTCCTGCTGGAAGGTGAACCTCCGTCCCAGTCTCAAATCTCTGGAAGACTGAAACAGGTTTCCCTGTATTTAGCACCATCCATCATTCCTTCAATTCTGACCAGTTTCCCAGTCCCTGCCGATGGAAAAACATCCCCACAGCATGATGCTGCCACCACCATGCTTCACTGTGGGGATGGTGTTCTCGGGGTGATGAGAGGTGTTGGGTTTGCGCCAGACATAGCGTTTTCCTTGATGGCCAAAAAGCTCACTTTTAGTCTCATCTGACCAGAGTACCTTCTTCCATATGTTTGGGTAGTCTCCCACATGCCTTTTGGCGAACACCAAACGTGTTTGCTTATTTTTTTTCTTTAAGCAATGTCTTTTTTCTGGGCACTCTTCCGTAAAGCCCAGCTCTGTGGAGTGTACGGCTTAAAGTGGTCCTATGGACAGATACTCCAATCTCCGCTGTTGAGCTTTGCATCTCCTTCAGGGTTATCTTTGGTCTCTTTGTTGCCTCTCTGATTAATGCCCTCCTTGCCTGGTCCGTGTGTTTTGGTGGGCGGCCGTCTCTTGGCTGGTTTGTTGTGGTGCCATATTCCTTCAATTTTTTTATAATGGTGCTCCGTGGGATATTCAAAGTTTTAGATTTTTTTTAAATAACCCAACCCTGATCTGTACTTGTCCACAACTTTGTCCCTGACCTGTTTGGAGAGCTCCTTGGTCTTCATGGTGCCGCTTGCTTGGTGGTGCCCCTTGCTTAGGGGTGTTGCAGACTCTGGGGCCATTCAGAACAGGTTTGTATATATACAGTGAGGGGAAAAAGTATTTGATCCCCTGCTGATTTTGTACGTTATCCCACTGACAAAGAAATGATAAGTCTATAATTTTAATGGTAGAGGCGAAGGTCGAGAGCCGTGCGTCCTCCGAAACACGACCCCGCCTTGACACAAAGCTACATGCCGCCCAGTGTTTTATCTGACCAGAGCTAGAGAAATAATGTTCTCTGACAAAGCTAGTAATAATAATAATAATAATATGCCATTTAGCAGACGCTTTTATCCAAAGCGACTTATAGTCATGTGCGCATACATTTTTACGTATGGGTGAAACACTGTTTTATCTGACCGATCAACCAAGGCCGTTTGACTGTAGAATATTAAATAAATCAGTTAGTTGAATATTAATTAATCCGATTTAATATTAAATCAGGCAGAGGTCAGTAGTTGAGGTCATGGAACAAAGTGTATCTGATGTCTCTTCACCAACTTCTCTTTTATTGTCAACATCAACTTTTATTTCAATAAAAACATGGTCAAATAAACAGTTTATTGAGCTGTAGCATTACGAAAACTGATCTAGATCTTAAAGATATGACAAAATATGGGCTAATCTCAAATGTGTTGTTGCATTCCTTTGGATCAGTAACTTATGTTTGTGGGAAAGTAAGATGATTGGATAGTGGGAGCTCTGTTGGCATAACGTTTATAGAAAACGTTTACACCTTTTGGAAACAGAAGATGCCCTACAGGAATGACCGAGTCCATCCAAATCATCTTGGCTCCTGGACCCTGTCCGCGCATTTCAAGGCTGCGTTGAGACAACGACTTATCAGTGACACAAAGCCCTGCTCAGATAATCCCTACCATTGTGTCGCTGAGTTGTCGTAGTGCTGCTGCACATGTACATTGTCCCAGGGGGCGTTGGCAGTCAGAATGTAAGTAACCTAATGTATGTCCCTCTAACTGCCCTGAATGCCTCTGTCGATCCTACAGCCATTGTATGCAGCAATCATGTGCCTATGAACCAGAGTTATACTGATAGCACTGAGGAGGTGTGCCCTTGCAGGAAGTCCACTGTGTGCAGCTCACCTTGCACTAACATAAATAACCTAAGCATGTCTACCTCTGATAAGCCTCCCCAGAAAAGCAATACAAATAATCAAGAATCCCAGAAAAGTGCACAAAAAAAATTTGCCCACATTTAAACATATGTAGCCTAAGAAACAAGGTTCATGAAATCGATAACTTGCTAATAACATTCATATACTGACTTTGTGAAACTCACTGTAGATAATACCTTTGATGATACAGTGGTAGAAATACATTGTTTCAAGATCTTCAGAAGAGACAGGAATGCCAATAGTGGAGGTGTTGCCGTTTATGTTCATTTTATGTTGCTGTTTATGAGTCGTATTCCTGTAAAGTTTAGAGAGGATCTCATGTCAAATGCTGTTGAAGTAATATGGCTACAGGTTCATCTGCCTCACCTAAAGCCCATTCTGGTGGGAAGCTGCTATAGACCACCAAGCGCTAACAGTCAGTATTTGGATAGTATGTGTGAAATGCTTGATAATGTATGTGATATCAATAGAGAGGTATACTTTCTGGGTGATTTAAATATTGACTGGCTGTCATCAGGCTGCCCACTCAAGAGAAAGCTTCAAACTGTAACCAGTGCCTGCAACCTGGTTACAGGTTATCTGTCAACCTACCAGGGTATTTACAAACCGCACAGGAACGAAATCATCCACATGTATTGATCACATCTTTACTAATGCTGCAGAAATCTGCTCTAAAGCAGTATCCAAATCTATCGGATGTATTGATCACACAATAGTATCCATATCTAGGAAAACCAAAGTTCCAAAGGCTGGGCCTAATATAGCGTATAAGAGGTCATACAAGAGGTTTTGTAGTGATTCCTATGTTGAAGATGTAGAGAATATGTGTTGGTCTGTTGTGTGTAAAAATATAGCCTAATACAGTGTGTAATGAGGTCTGTGGTGTGTAATGAGGAGCAACCAGACGCTGCACTTGACAATATTTATGACATTGCTCATTCCAATTACTAATAAGCTTGCGACCATTAAGACAATGACTGTAAAAAATGTTTACATCCTTGTGGATTGATGAGGAATTGAAAAAGTGTATGGTTGAGAGGGATGAGGCAAAAGGAATGGCAAGTAAGTCTGGCTGCACTGCCGATTGGCAAACGTACTGTAAATTGAGAAATCTTGAGAAATTGAGAAATCTTGACTAACTTAACAAAAATAAGAAAGACAAACAAAGATAAATTATATAAAGAATGATAACTTAAGTGACATTTTGGGCAAGAGGGCAAACTCAGCTCCATCATTCAACGCATCAGACGGCTCTTTCATCACAAAACCCACTGATATTTCCAACTACTTCAATTATTTTTCCATTGGCAAGATTAGCTAACTTAGGCATAAACCTACACATTCATGCATAACTGACCAAATTCTGAAAGACAAGCATTGTCATTTTGAATTCCGTAAAGTGAGTGTGGAAGAGGTGAAACAATTATTGTTGTCTATCAACGATGACAAGCCACCGGTGTCTGACAACTTGGATGGAAAGTTACTGAGGATAATAGCGGACTATATTGCCACCTCTTCAATCTAAGCCTACAGGAAAGTGTGTGCCCTCAGGCCTGGAGGGAAGCAAAAGTCATTCCACTACCTAAGAATAGTAAAGCCCCCTTAACTGGCTCAAAGAGCCAATCAGCCTGTTACCAACCCTTAGTAAAGTTTGGGAAGAAATTGTGTTTGACCAGATACAATGCTATTTTACAGTAAACAAATGTTCAGCACGCTTATAGGGAAGGGATATTCAACATGCACAGCACTTACACAAATTACTGATGATGAATGGCTGAGAGAAATGGATAATAAAAAAATAGATTGTAGGAGCTGTTTTGTTAGACTTCAGTGCGGCTTTTGACGTTATCAATCATAATCTGCTGCTGGAAAAACTTGTGTTATGGCTTTACGTCCCCTGCTATATTGTGGATAAAGAGTTACCTGTCTAACAGAACACAGAGGGTGTTCTTTAATGGAAGCCTCTCCAACATAATCCAGGTAGAATCAGGAATTCCCCAGGGCAGCTGTCTAGGCCCCTTACCTTTTTCAATCTTTACCAACGACATGCCGCTGGCTTTGAGTAAACCCAGTGTGTCTATGTATGCAGATGACTCAATACTATACACACCAGCTACCACAGCAAGTGAAATCACTGGAACACTTAACAAAGAGCTGCAGTCAGTTTCAGAATGGGTGGCAAGAAATAATTTAGTCCTAAATATTTAAGAAACTTAAAGCATTGTATTTGTGACAAATCATTCACTAAACCCTAAACTAAATCTTGTAATGAATAATGTGGAAATGTAGCAAGTTGAGGAGACTAAACTGTTTGGAGTAACCCTGGATTGTAAACTGTCATGGTCAAAACATATTGATACAACAGTAGCTAAGATGGGGAGAAGTCTGTCCATAATAAAGCGCTGCTCTGCCTTCTTAACAACACTGTCAACAAGGCAGGTCCTACAGGCCCTAGTTTTGTCGCACCTGGACTACTGTTCAGTCGTGTGGTCAGATGCCACAAAGAACAGGGCTGCACGGCTGGCCCTTAAATGTACACGAGAGCTAACATTAGTAATATGTATGTCAATCTCTCCTGGCTCAAAGTAGAGGAGGGATTGATTTCATCACTACTTGTATTTATGAGAGGTATTGACATGTTGAAAGCACAGAGCTGTCTGTTTAAACTACTGGCACACAGCTCGGACACCCATGCATACCCCACAAGACATGCCACCAGAGGTCTCTTCACAGTCCCCAAGTCCAGAACAGACTTTGGGAGGCGCACAGTACTACATAGAGCCATGACTACATGGAACTCTATTCCACATCAGGTAACTGATGCAAGCAGTAGAATCCGAATTTTTTTTAACTGATAAAAATACACCTTATGGAACAGCGGGGACTGTGAAGCAACACAAACATAGACACATGCACACAAACACACATGATAACATACGCACTATACACACACGTACACATGGATTTTGTACTGTAGATATGTGGTAGTGGAGGAGTAGGGGCCTGAGGGCACACAGTTAATGTGTTGTGAAATCTGTTGTGAATGTATTGGAATGTTTTTAATTGTTTATAACTGCCTTAATTTTGCCGGACCCCAGGAAGAGTAGCGGCTGCCTTGGCAGGAACTAATGGTAATCCTTAATAAATACAAATACAAAAATTGGTTGAATCATAAGGTGGCTCTCATGTGATTGGTTGAAATCAGAAGATGGCTCTTATGTGATTGGTTAATTCCAAAGGCTGCTCCCACATGATTGGTTGATTCAGAAGGCTCTTCTACTGTGATTGAATCCTTCAGAAGGTTGCTCTCATGTTGTTTCTGGCGTTCTTTATCTCCAGTTCCAGCTGTGTGATCCGGACCTACACAAAACCACACAGTGCTCTGGTCAAAGGTCAGCCCCTGATATCATCTACACCACACACACACCAGACCAGAGAGACACACACACCAGACCAGACACACACCAGACACACACACCAGACCAGAGAGACACACACACCAGACCAGAGAGACACACACACACACCAGACACACACCAGACCAGACACACACCAGAACAGACACACACACACCAGAGATACATGCTGAGTATACAAAACATTAAGAACACCTGCTCTTTCCATGACATAGACTGACCAGGTGAATCCAGCTGAAAGCTATGATCCCTTAATGATGCCACTTGTTAAATCCACTTCAATCAGTGTAGATGAAGGGGAGGAGACAGGTTAAAGAAGGATTTTTAAGCCTTGAGACAATTGAGACATGGATTGTGTTATGTGTGCCATTCAGAGGGTGAATGGGCAAGACAAAATATTTAAGTGCCTTTGAACGGGGTATGGTAGTAGGTGCCAGGCGCACCGGTTTGTGTCAAGAACTGCAACGCTGCTGGGTTTTTCACGCTCAACAGTTTCCCGTGTGTATCAAGAATGGTCCACCATCCAAAGGACGTCCAGCCAACTTGACACAACTGTGGGAAGCATTGGAGTCAACATGGGCCAGCATCCCTGTGGAACGCTTTCGGCACCTAGTAGAGTCCATTCCCCCCGACGAATTTAGGCTGTTCTGAGGGCAAAAAGGAGGGTTGGGGGGACAACTCAATATTAGGAAGGTGTTCTTAATGTTTTGTCCACTCAGTGTATACACACAGTGACCTTTCTCTGGTTGAGCTGGTCTCTCAGTCCCCTGATCTCCTCTTGTTGTCTGTAGAATGCATGTAGGAGCTGCAACACACCACACACAGACACACACTTCAAAACGTCAAAACACCTCTGAAACCAGAGCAAAATCAGATTTTCTTTTTCTTTAGACTCTACAAAAACCGGCTCTGGATGTAGGCCTTCCTATGACAGCCTATCCAACTCACCTCGCTCTCTGTACTGGGTGGAGGGCACTCTGAGGGCTCACAGCAGTGGGGAGTGATAGCGGCCTGGGTCTGGTGGGTGTAGGCCCAACCGGGAGCCTGGGTCTCGTCTGGCTGCCAGCCCGACAGATCAGCCACCTCCCTGGGGTACTTGGCGTCCTGGTAGGACAGCTGCTCCTGGAGGAAGGCCTGCTCCGTGGACCCTGGCCCTCCTGGTACACCACCCTGGAAGCACAGGCTGCTCAGCCCCCTCCTGGGTGGGGTCTCTGGGTAAGGGTTGGCGACCTTCGTGCCAGGTTTCAAACACATCAGCACCGGGCCTGGTGGTGGTGGGATACAACAGTGGTTTAGGCTTTGTCCCAAATCGCACCCTATTCCCTATTGAGTCCACTACTTTTTGACCAGACTGTTAGGGTGCCATTTTGGGATGAAGCCTTGTGTTCGTGGGATTGAAGGGGGAGAAACTGTGTTTTGTAATCCCTGCTGGTCAGCCATGTTGGCACCAGTGTCCCTATATCGAATAAGGAAAAAGGTGGAGAGATGGGGCCTACTGGTCTGCCAGTTTCCCTATTATACAGGCCTTTCTATGCAACTGAGAGCCATAGTTGCCCATGTTGGGTCCAGTATCCCTGTAGTGAATAAGTAATTGTGCCGCGTTCACGTCATGTCGGAGTGATCGGAGGAACGACTTGTCTACTTTTGGAGGAACACTTGGAGAGTTCACGTGCTCGGAAGGAAAGCAAAGACCCATTCTCACCACTGACAGACGAAATCACAGCCATGTCTGTTGTCATTTTCGGTGGTGCGTGACGTCAGAGTTCAGCGTGTTGGAAAGATAGGGGTCCAGAGATCATACCCGAGTTTCCTAGTCGTAATTACAAGTTAGAGGGGTGTTCACCTGCATTTTTCCCAGTAGGAAGATCTTATTTACGAGTTCCCGACATGACGTGAATGCGGAAAGGGGCCTACAGGTCGGCCAGTTTCCCTATTACACAGGGCTTTATATGCAACTGAGAGCTATAGTCGACCATCTTGGCTCCCTGTTACACTGACCTCTATTGATCCCCGAGAGCCACTGTTGAGCCGTCAGGGCCGCCTCGTTGCCTGCTGTCATGGGGAAGATGTCTTCCTGGAAGGTCTTCGGGGACTGGAGAGAGGACATAAAACAGTTGAGTGGTCTGTCTCTGTCTCTCTCTGTCTCTCTCTGTCTCTCTCTGTCTCTCTGTCTCTCTCTGTCTCTCTCTCTCTCTCTCTCTCTCTCTCTCTCTCTCTCTCTCTCTCTCTCTCTCTCTCTCTCTCTCTCTCTCTCTCTCTCTCTCTCTCTCTCTCTCTCTCTCTCTCTCTCTCTCTCTCTCTCTCTCTCTCTCTCTCTCTCTCTCTCTCTCTCTCTTTTTTTTTTTTTTTTTTCTCTCTCTTCTCTCTCTCTCTCTCTCTCTCTCTCTCTCTCTCTCTCTCTCTCTCTCTCTCTCTCTCTCTCTCTCTCTCTCTCTCTCAAAACTCAAATAGCTTTATTGGCATGACAAACATTGGTAAATATTGCCAAAGCATCAATGTTACAGCTGCCTTAAGTCATATACATTGAAATAGGTCCTTAAATGGTCACAAGACTGTAGAACCGCTGTCCATGAAGAGTGGTGTGTGTGTGTGTGTCTCCTACCCTGCGAGGGACGATCATGGAGAGCGGTTCGACCAGGTCCTTAATGGTCACCAAGCGGTAGAACCGGAACACCTCACAGGAACTCACGTCCAGACCGCGCTTCGGCATGACCCCTGGAGAGGTCAGAGTTCACAAGGTCAGAGGTGAGTACAGGGGTCAGTCACTAGGTCAGTTCATAAGTATATATTTAACACATATTTATGTATCGGAATCCCCAAAACAGCATAAACACTGCACATATGACTGCATCTTGAGTACGGATGAATGTACAGAAGCCCATTATGGACTGGGTAAAGATATATGTTTAGTTCTTATACAGTCTATATACAGTCCATATACAGTCCATGTTCTATCTAGACATTACCCAGTCCTTTCTGAGGTAGTAGTAGTGTGTGTGTGTGTGTGTGTGTGTGTGTGTGTGTGTGTGCGTGCGTGCGTGCGTGCGTGCGTGCGTTTGTCCTTACCCAGTCCTTTCTGAGGCAGTAGGGAGTAGTACTCAGTGAGGAACTGAACGTAGGGCTTCTCAGAACTGATCTCATAATACCGGATGTTACCATCGCCCTGGAACACACACAAACCTAATGTAACCATCAGCCTGAGGAAGTAGGAGAGAGTCGGAAGAGGAGAGAGGAGGACTGAGGAGGAGAGAGTTACAGCGAAGCTACATAACTCCCCCTTCTCTAGAGAAACGAAAACATACAGTGTTCATTCTGCTGTGCCCGTTGTTTGACATACGTCAGTTGCATTAGTTTCCAGAGAACGCATATTGATTATCCCCGTTTATACCGTGGCTATAATTTAACACATTTACCGCTAGAAATGTGTTCAGCATCCACTGAAGTAGCTAGCAAGTTTACTAGAATAGCGACAGTAGTTGCCTTGGTAACCAAACAAAAATACTTGCTAGTTTAGCTCAGTGGTTCCCAATGGGGGGGGGGGGGCATCCCACGTTTATTTCTATGGGCACAAGCTGTTTACACCGCTCTTGTTGGTGGAGAGAATTTTGCGGTTTTGAAAGCTTATTTCCTGCAATTCTACACATTTTGTCATGGGGTGCAAAGAACATTTAGCAGTTTTAAAGCAAATTTTTTTGCAATTCTATGCCATCTCTAATGTGTATTCATGTGATATTTGAGTGTAAAACATTACAACAATATATATATGGGCTTTCTGACCAGTTATAAATAGCTCTCTAAGGTATGCAATGACTGACATGACAGGAGGAATACTGATGATGCACGACCCAAATTGGAAATTGCACCCTGTGTATTTTAATATTACAACTTTCAAGAGTACGTTTAAAGCCGGACTGAATTCCCCCCTCAGGGTCATAGCAGAGTGATTGATCAGTATTGATTACCTTGCCAGCCAGGTACAGTATGTGTGTATCAGGGTCGTAGCAGAGTGATTGATCAGTATTGATTACCTTGCCAGCCAGGTACAGTATGTGTGTATCAGGGTCGTAGCAGAGTGATTGATCAGTATTGATTACCTTGCCAGCCAGGTACAGTATGTGTGTATCAGGGTCATAGCAGAGTGATTGATCAGTATTGATTACCTTGCCAGCCAGGTACAGTATGTGTGCATCACGGTCATAGCAGAGTGATTGATCAGTATTGATTACCTTGCCAGCCAGGTACAGTATGTGTGTATCAGGGTCGTAGAATGGGAAGAGAACTCCTGCAGCTCCATCCACCTCATCCTCTAATAGAGGCTCTGACAGGTCATCCTGCACGGCAAACAGAAAACATTGACTGGTGTGTGTGTGTGGACGTGTGTGTGTGTGCGTGTGTGTGGACGTGTGTGTGTGTGTACGGGCGTGTGTGTGTGTGTGTGTGTACGGGCGTGTGTGTGTATGTGCGGATGTGTGTGTGTGTGTGTGTGTGTGTGCGGACGTGTGTGTGTGCGGACGTGTGTGTGTGTGTGTGTGTGTGTGTGTGTGTGTGTGTGTGTGTGTGTGTGTGTGTGTGTGTGTGTGTGTGCGGCGTGTGTGTGTGCGGGCGTGTGTGTGTGTGTGTGTGTACGGGCGTGTGTGTGTATGTGCGGATGTGTGTGTGTGTGTGTGTGCGGGCGTGTGTGTGTGCGGGCGTGTGTGTGTGTGTGTGTGTGTGTGTGTGTGCGGACGTGTGTGTGTACGGGCGTGTGTGTGTATGTGCGGATGTGTGTATGTGTGTGTGTGTGTATGTGTGTGTGTGTGTCTCTCTCACCGGATCCCATAGTGTGATCTGTCTTTGGTTCCATGGTGAGCTCCCAGTAGAAAACAGCATGTTCTGGTCTCCTATAAACACCACCTTACTGGCCCTATGGTGTTTATAGCTGGACACCTACACACACACACACACACACACACACACACACACACACACACACACACACACACCGCACACACACACACACACACACACACACACACACACACACACACCCGCACACACACCCGCACACACACACACACTAATGTTAAAGTTGGAAAGATGGCCTAGCCCCTATGATCATTCTTGAATAGATATTTTAGTCATTAATTGGTAATATCCTCCTGCACCATCTATTAGACACTCAAGGACATGGACACATAAAGAATATGAAAAAATAAAAAAAGGATTCATTTTCAACACAAATCATTTTAATATAAATTAACAACATATCCATAGATTTCCAAAATTACCAGTTAATTTCCAGAAAATTACCGGGACTTTTACCAGCCCCCAACACAGACCTGTATGAGGCGTCCAGAGCGTGGGTCTAGGACTCTGATCTTCCTGTCCAGGCTGGTGGTAGCTAAAGAGCTGCCGTCGTTGTTGAAGGACATGGAGAGAACCAGCTCGGAGTGAAGAGATATTACACGTACTGGGTTCCTCAGCACTGAGCCACACACTGACACATCCCAGACCATCACCTGGGGGAGGGGGGGAGGAGATAGAGAGAGAGAGAGAGAGAGAGAGAGAGAGAGAGAGAGAGAGAGAGAGAGAGAGAGAGAGAGAGAGAGAGAGAGCGGAGGTGGATGGGAGACGGAGGGGGAGAGAATGAGAGAGAGAACAGAGACAGCGTGTGTGTGTGTTTTTGTCTTTTCAGATATGTGTGTCTGTTTCTACCTTATAGTCGTAGGCTGAGCTGACCAGTAGGTCTTTAGCAGTAGGGTGCCATTCTATGAGGTTGACTCTGCGGGTGTGACCCTGAAGCTCCTTCCTAGGGAGGGTCATGTTCTGATGGACACCACGGGCTGGGATGTCCCATATCTTTACCTGCAACACACACACACACGGGTCACGGGTCACACACACACACACACACACACACACACACACGGGTCACGCGCACACACACACACACACACACACACACACACACACACACACACACACACACACACACACACACACACACACACACACACACACACACACACACACACACACACACACACACGGGTCACGGGTCACACACACACACACACACACACACACACACACACACACACACACACGCACACACACACACACGCACACACACACACACACACGGGTCACGGGTCACACACACACACACACACACACACACACACACACACACACACACGGGTCACGACACACACACACACACACACACACGGGTCACGCACACACACACACACACACACACACACACGGGTCACGCACACACACACACACACACACACACACACACACACGCACACACACACACACGCACACACACACACACACACGGGTCACGGGTCACACACACACACACACACACACACACACACACACACACACACACGGGTCACGCACACACACACACACACACACACACACGGGTCACGCACACACACACACACACACACACACACGGGTCACGCACACACACACACACACACACACAACGCATGTCAACACACTAGGGCTGACCCCAATTAGTCAACTGGTCGATTGTTTGGTTGTTATGCTGTTGGTCGACCGAGATTGTTTTAGTCGAGCGCCCATCTCAGTGAACTAATCCATTGCGGAGGCCTAGACTAAAAGCCAATTTATGCTTGATTCTAAAATGTGGTCAGAGGCTCCATTTTGGAGGGTGTGACGCAATTGCTGAAGCCATATCACCGTAAATGATGCATGGCCAATGCAGACGTCGGATGCCAGAATGCACTTCTCTCTCCCGCCAATTTGCGCACATTCATTGTTTCATAACTTCACTGTGTGAATTGTTTGCATTTGATTGTTAGTGTATATCAATTCCCCATGACATATATCACCAGTAGTACACTTACCATTAATTCCTATCATTTCTAATCTACAACAATGGTTTTTTTTTTTACTTTGGTTACGGTCATTTCATTTAATGCATTCAATATTATTCCAGTCTTCCTGTTCTCATTGTCTGAGTGGGACACGTTGTTTGCAGAGTACACAATCCAGGCTACACTTGTGAGAAACAAGTTTTGGTTTTATTTCATTACATTTACGAGTTCTGTCAATGTATTAATCGTCTTTTGTTTGGAGCACTCCTGTCAATGTTGAGTAAAGGACGCGCAGGCCAGGTAGCCTATAGGCAAATGTAGGCATATCAATGTGCCCGTTTGGGGATCTGATAGTATTTCTGATTGGCTTAACGCACCACCACTAATGACCTGTGGAGCTTCTCAAAGTCATGTTTTCTTCACCTCAAAACAGCAAGCAAACAAAGTCTTTTTTTTTTTTTACATCCATTGAGAATAACAATCGTTCCTCGACGTATTTGAAAAAATCTTTCCAGCTCTCTCCCTTTCGAGAACCACTCAGCGTTAAAGGGGGAATGTCATGCTCTGATCCAGTGGAAACGTCATAAAATAGGCTTCTTATCAGTGCCTGACTGAAATAGGTTCCGGTACTCATTTTGGGTGCTGGTACTGTTTTTATATTTAGGGACAGGAGCTCCACAATACTTTTGAGCTAATATTCTATAAGAGGAACAGGAGCTCAAGAGGTAGAACATTTGAGGTGCCGGTACTCAGCTCCGGTCAGCTCCTGCTTCTTATCCCTTGCTCAAATAGCCTACACCTGTGTCTGTCCCAGGCTCACTGACTGGAAACTCTGAGGGCCCAGAATATTTGATACAATGTTGCAAGTTTTCTAGCACAAGCCTTGGGCTGGACCCAGTTGATACAAAGTTTCAAGTTCGTTGCAGACAGGCCATGTGTAACCAATGTGATTTATATGATATTTATCTTTCAAATCAGGATATTTTCTAACTGCAAATATTTGTTGGCTTTATTTGTTGGCTTTATGTAGACTATTTTTACATAATTGGCAATGGAAGTAGAAGTTACTTTTTAGGTTTGTATCATTTTCATTTAGATTTGGATAGAATTTTGATTAACCACATTACAATCATTTCGAGATATGAAGACGTTATTATCAATTAAATGAAACTGTTTCACAAAAAATTTGCATATGAAAACCATAACTGACACGCAGATCGGTAGAAATGGTAAGATAAATTGGCATTCCACATGAGAAAGGTTGCCGACTCCTCGTGTAGCCTACTACCGGAAACTTCCGGAGAGTAACGGCAGAATCTGTGAAAGCCAGCCGGAGGAGAATAGTTGGGTCAGGTTAAGTTTTTTCTTCTTCTGGTTCTCTGGATCTCTGGTGCCCTCGGGGCATCAAACCTTAAGCTTAAAGCTCAATGCAAATAGTTGATTTTATTAAAACTCATAGGGTATGTCTATATGTGGAAAAATACACGTTTAAATTTTTTTAGCAATCGATTGGTCAAAAGAACAGACAACTTTCGGTCGACCAATATATTTTTTTCCAGTCGGGGACATCCCTACAACACACAAACACACACACACACACACAACAACTGTCAACACACAACAAATGTCAACACACACACACACACACACTAAAATGTAGTGTGTACTAACGACTACTGTGGCTGTATATCAGCGTCTATGGAACAGGGTTATATTGGTGATTCCCCTTGCCACTTTATGGTTAAGCCAATGGGTTTTTGGTTTTGTCTTGCCTTCGCCTACTCAACATGGCATCTTATTGGCTGGTTTGCGTAGCTTGCTAACGAGGGAGGATGTTTCAGTTAGAATCGTCCCAGCGAACAAGCACCAAGCCAGCGGTAAGTTGTTGGTTGCAAAGCACTATACGTCGAAACTGATTTTTATACTCCCAAGTGATGATGTAAATGTATAATTTATATCAATTTGTTTGTAAATGTTATTCGAACATCACACATAAGATGCAGTGGTTTTTTTGGTGAATATTTGTTGTGCATTTTGTTGTAGAGAATTCCAGCTAATACTGGCTAGCAACTTTACTGTCTGGTGGGGGGGTTGTATATTTTGTACAGTGCGTGAGTGCAGAGTTGGATGGCGAGCCGTGCATTGCATGACGTGTAATTTTGTGCTGTTCCTATCAGAATAAAGCTCCATGACTGGTGTTACAAGTTGGAGTTCGTGTTGATGATTGATTGTACACAACGCAAGAAGAGTACTGTTACATCTAGTGTGTACTAACGACTACTGTGTTTGTATAGTGTGTACAAAACGACTACTGTGGGTGTATATCTGTAGTACTGACGGTGCAGTCTTCAGAGCAGGAGGCGATGCAGTGGTCATCAAAGGGGTTCCACTTGACATCCAACACCCTGGCACTGTGACCACACACCCTGGGGTGGTGGGGGTCTACTCTACCAGTCTGGGAAGAAGGAGAAGAAGGCCAGGGGAAAGAAGAGGAAGAGGAAGAGAGAGGATATATGGTGTATAATGCGTTCACTAGGCTTGTCAAGCAATAATGAACACACACACACACACACACACACACACACACACACACACACACACACACACACACACACACACACACACACACACACACACACACACACACACACACACACACGACCAAATCAGACCAGTAAAAATCCTCTTACAGGAGGAAGTGGTGTAAACAGGAAATTACATAAACAGGAAGTGAGGTCACTCAGCAACGTGGGAGAGGCTATACCAAAGATTATGGATACACAGACAAGATACATGTCTCTCCGCCCTAACAATGGCAGTCGTTGTCCACAAATCGGCACAGCGGGCTGTCTAGCACCCGCCTATCCTTTCTTTGGATTGGTGGATACATCTCATTATTGTAATCATTTTTTTGAATATTCGATTAGGGTTGTTGACGTCAACCGGCTGTATTCAATTGAGAGAGATGCTATGCTACTAGCCTCATGACATGAATATGCATAGCCATCTCGAGACGAACTCTGATTGAAAGTGGGTATTTTTTCTCAAAGTTGCCCGGGGATGTCACGTTTCCTACTTATATCAGTACGCTCGTAACAACTTAAGTGTTACGAAACTTCTATTCGATCAAATAAACCTCACGTAGCAAATAAGCCATTTTTTGTTGTTGACCAAATACTAAATAAATCTAATTGACCTTCATACATACGTAAAAATGTATGCACACGTGACTGTAAGTCGCTTTGGATAAAAGCGTCTGCTAAATGGCATATTATATATTATTTACAAAAACTCCTTGCTTGGTGGGCGAAACAACGAAAAAAAAAAACGCCACCTGGTGGAGGGAGACAGATTTTCAGCCGAGTCGGACCTCTCTCCCTCCTCTTCCTGTCTGGTTATACAGACACACCTGGAGCACAAATTGATGACGTATGTTGCGCTGCTGAGAGCCGGGTGGAGACGAATGGATTACAATAATGAGATGGATTCACCATCCCAAAAACAAGGACAGGCAGGAACTAGACAGCCCGACGTACCGCTTAGTGGGCAACAAAGGGAAAGAGCTAGCATATTTCAATCTTTGTTGACGAGCACAGAACTAGAAGAACGGGCTTGGAAGCTCCAACCCTGGCAATTTGACTGGTGAACTCATTGGTACACTCACAACACAAATGGCTGCCTGGTATTGTATATCAGCGTATAGTATACTGATGCTGGATTGCCATGGTAATGTTGAATGTTCATTCAAATGATACTAACTGATGTGTCTCTTGCAATGGAATGTATTTT
>NW_025535085.1:0-121408 GCF_020615455.1 Coregonus clupeaformis
AAATTCCTTAGACACCACATAATTCCCCCTTCCAGACTAATTAAGTCACAAAGAAAACAAAAATAATAGGATTAATGACAAATATAATTTCTCTTATTAATTATCTTTAACAATAACCCAAAAACAAATTTTTATATGGAGTGTAAATACATTTCTATGAAATGTGAACAAATCTTTATGGAGTGTGAGAGGCGAAAAACCTGTCCTGGCAGCTTTCTTTTCAAATATCCATCAATCAATCCAAGACGATACAAAATTCTCTTCCATTTCTGCCCCAGGCAACCACCTAAAGTACTCCAGATCAATTCATAAATCTTTATCAATGCATTTTAAACTATGATGCAATTTGAATACACATAGAAAGCCTCAACAAACAAAATACAATCAAAATGTCCACATTCAGGCTGGACGACCTCGAACCCTCCTGTGGATTCTCTCTATCCCTACTGGAGCCCAATATTCCTAAGCATCCACATAATAAATAAAAACATCTGAGATCCCCACATGCCCAATAACAACAAATATCATTCTACAAAAATTAATACAGAAAGAATATGACACAAATTATGTATTAACATGCAAATATGTCTATATATCATTGCAGACACTGGAATGTAGTCCACTACACTTCATCTCCTCAGCAGTGTGACTTCCAATGCAACGCGTCGATGATGGAATCTGAGACATTTCCACAACTTCCTTGTTCCACTTCCTCCAGTCCATTCATTGTCCCTTCATATTGTCCATGTTTTGAGTATTTGAATCCCCTCTACACATTCCCCCATATGCTTCTGGAAGAAAAAAATACCAAACAGTATCTTTTGCAAAACAACACATTCAAATTAAAACATCACTATCAACTAAAAATGATATAAAATGATATATAAAATGAATCTCATACCATTTCCCCCTTTGATTCATCACAAAATACTAAAATCACCATAATATTTAAAAAACGTTAAAAAAAATGATCGGATATTCCAAAATTGATATCCTATCCATCAATACTCCCTTTGAGTCTTGACAGAAGGTTAAACCCTCTTATCGTTTCATTTGCAAAACCCTTCAAATTATAGGTAATATTATCTATGTTATCTTCCCAAATTTACAACACCCATACCATGGAAAAAAGTCCCCACTTCTCTCCAGACTTATCCTCCAATGGTAGCTTCCAGATATGAAATTCCTCTCTGTCCCTTTTCACCCTATTTCCAAACCTAGACTCAGATTTATCAGTGTCCGAGTGCTTCCCCCTCTTAATGGTAAAAACCTCATATGGAAGCTTCAACGTCGACATGTAACAACATCCTTTTCCATCCATAGGGTAAGAATATATTCTTTCTCACCACAAACCCCAGATGTTTCAAAAATACCCAATAGCCACATTACAATGCAAAAGCTGATCTTTTCACCATCAAAGTCCTGCTCTTCTTACTAAATGAAACATCAAAAGTGACATTATATTTCTCATTACTAACCTTATGTTTCATGCTTACCCAAAGTCATCATATAATCATCAAATTTTCATCGATATTCCCAAACATCATCTTTCCATCATATGTTTTATTTTAACAAAAACAGTTTTTAGCCCCTCCCACTGGTTTCACCTCCGATGCTTCATGAAGCGCTGTTAACTGATTTTCCCATCCCATCCTAACAAATTCACATAGGGTAATTCATTTAACCAAGAACACTTAAACCTGAGGCTAAACAAATGCTTTCGACAATGACATTATTGTATCTGTTAATGATTGTTGCTGATACAACAGCCACTGATAAAGCATAAGATTGACACATACTTTATAGAGGTTGAGCTACCTTCTCTAAGATTCAACCCCGTTCCTAGTGCTGGAATTCTCAACAGACATGGACCCTCAAGATTCCCTCCCACTGATCTTTACAGTATGAATTAACTGCTGGAACCAAAGATTCCTACCTGCCCATCCATCTTTAATTTCCAAACAGAAGAATTAAATCCAAATGCCTTCCATTTTAGTTTCTCTCTTCCCTAACGAACAGTATTGATCAGATATATCTTCTTGTCTTCCATCAAAATCAAACAACTCATCCTATACCTCCATGATAGTATTCTCCCTAATCTTCCCTCTAACATTATTCAAAATGGAGTTAGCGATCACTCATAACCCTCTTCCACTTCATCGTTGTACAAAATATACTTCCTTTCACTAGGTGACACAGCTTCACTTCTGGTCCTCATAACAACACTTCTTCTCCATAATTATCTCTCCACATGAGAGTGAAATATCACCTCTACACATTCCTTCTCTCACATCTACAAGGGAAGATGAGCTGTACCACCCATCCTAACCCTAATGACAGTCTTTTTCCTCTAAAATTGGTGCTGGAGAGCGATTGGCTCCCTTTGTAATCAAATGTGATATATTTATAGCTTATAACTATCACCAATGTCGAAAGAGAGTTGAATTAAGCTTCTCACAGTTACATAATAGGCTGAAGTGTTAATGTCATTGTTGTTGATCCATCTATTTTCCCTAAAGTTTTGAACTTTTTACTTGTATTTCCATCTCACCACTAGTGTCACTACATTAACTCTCAGTCCCAACTCCTAATCCCTCACTTTCAAACTGTTGATTATAAAAAATACATTTATAATCACCTTGATCTTCCTGCTGGGAATCGTAAATATAGATACTGCAATCACCCTCAATCTTCATTCTTCTCTTGTATCATTCAACAACGCATACTTTCTCAATGCAACTGCTCCTAACAGATCAAACTCCTGCCTATCTATCTTCCCACTGAACTCTAAATTTCCCTTCACCACTGTTCTCTCTCAAATCAAATCAAATCAAATTTTATTGGTCACATGCGCCGAATACAACAGGTGCAGACATTACAGTGAAATGCTTACTTACAGCCCTTAACCAACAGTGCATTTATTTCTAACAAAAAAGTCAGAATAAAACAACAACAAAAAAGTGTTGAGAAAAAAAAAGAGCAGAAGTAAATAAAGTGACAGTAGGGAGGCTATATATACAGGGGGTACCGTTGCAGAGTCATGTCGGGGGGCACCGGCTAGTTGAGGTAGTTGAGGTAATATGTACATGTGGGTAGAGTTAAAGTGACTATGCATAAATACTTAACAGAGTAGCAGCAGCGTAAAAAGGATGGGGTGGGGGGGCAGTGCAAATAGTCCGGGTAGCCATGATTAGCTGTTCAGGAGTCTTATGGCTTGGGGGTAGAAGCTGTTGAGAAGTCTTTTGGACCTAGACTTGGCACTCCGGTACCGCTTGCCGTGCGGTGGCAGAGAGAACAGTCTATGACTAGGTGTGGCTGGAGTCTTTGACAATTTTGAGGGCCTTCCTCTGACACCGCCTGGTATAGAGGTCCTGGATGGCAGGAAGCTTTGCCCCAGTGATGTACTGGGCCGTACGCACTACCCTCTGTAGTGCCTTGCGGTCAGAGGCCAAGCAGTTGCCATACCAGGCGGTGATGCAACCAGTCAGGATGCTCTCGATGGAGCAGCTGTAGAATTTTTGAGGATCTGAGGACCCATGCCAAATCTTTTTAGTCTCCTGAGGGGAATAGGCTTTTTGTCGTGCCCTCTTCACCACTGCTCTTGGTGTGTTTGGACCATGATAGTTTGTTGGTGATGTGGACACCAAGGAACTTGAAGCTCTCAACCTGTTCCACTACAGCCCCGTCGATGAGAATGGGGGCGTAGCTCAGTCCTCTTTTTTTCCTGTAGTCCACAATCATCTCCTTTGTCTTGGTCACGTTGAGGGAGAGGTTGTTGTCCTGGCACCACCACGGCCAGATCTCTGACCTCCTCCCCTATAGGCTGTCTCATCGTTGTCGGTGATCAGGCCTACCACTGTTGTGTCGTCGGCAAACTTAATGATGGTGTTGGAGTCGTGCCTGGCCATGCAGTCATGGATGAACAGAGAGTACAGGGGGGGGACTGAGGCACGCACCCTGAGGGGCCCCCGTGTTGAGGATCAGTGTGGCAGATGTGTTGTTACCTACCCTTACCACCTGGGGGCGGCCCGTCAGGAAGTCCAGGATCCAGTTGCAGAGGGAGGTGTTTAGTCCCAGGATCCTTAGCTTAGTGATTTACATTGTGCACTTACATTGAAGCTGAGCTGACCGTCCTAGAGTTCCTTCAACCCTAGTTTTCTTAACTTTTAGTCTGACTTTTCTTCTAACTTTTCAAAAACCATTTCACTGATTTATCCACAAATTCCTTTCCCACTAATTTGAGGATATGTGATCGGGAAGTCCCCACCTGCTTATGACTTCTTTACACACAGACTTGGCAAACGACTGAGCATCTTTTAGCTTAGTTTGAAATCTTATTCCCCTCTTGGTGTAGGGGAATGTAACCAAGAATAACAGTCACCCCCTGTAAACATTACTTTTCAGACAGATTGTGCACCTTCCTATGATATAGTCAATCTGTTCAAGCAAATATTATTCCCAAAACCCTACTCCTTTTTAATATTTCTCCTAATCTCCCCCTTGCAACATTAGCTAACCCCTAGCTTCCTAAATCATCAGACCTAATAGGTCCAGAGGCGCTACTATCAACCCCTCATGGTTTCTCCCCAAAACCAACAATTGATTCCTACTCTAAGGATTTTTTTATTTTGTCTTCAAACACCTGCTTTTTGAAAGTCCTTCAATTTCTGGTTCAATCTTGGATTGCTTCATCTTTCAATGGATACTGATTCTTTCAAGGAGGTCTGGCTCCTAAAAATCTTCACTGAGATTTCCAATCCAGAATACTGTAGACATCCATCTCTGTCATCATTAACAATTGGTAAACCTTTTCCTTTGGCACTTCTACCAGACAGCCGTCTGGTGTACATCTGATTGTACAATTCAATTTCCACAATGCATCTCTTCCCAACAATGCAATAGGTGTATGTTCTGATACCAGTATGGGTATTGTACTTTTTTTATTTTTATAGCAGAGCTCAATTGGTTCCGTAAGAGGAATCAGCTGTTTTACTCCCTCGAATCCGATTGTCCTAATTAGTTGATTTTACATAGTGAGATGTCAGATAAAAGCCTTTCCGCTATCCACCATCACTTCCAATGGTCGGTTGTTTATTTTCACCTCAATTGTTGGATCTTTTTCCCCTAACTGGTGCTACCAGCTGACACCCCCCTTTCGGATCTTCTAGGCACCCCTAGAATCCTTGCTCCTGGCCCCTATAAGGGTTCACCTGTCCTCCAGATGATCTTCACTTGCTCCTGTATCTTCCTCTGAAATTCCCTCTGATGTTTCCTTCTCTGGCCCATTACACTCACAGGCAAAGTCGCCAACCTGTCCACAATCATAACACACTTCTCAAGATTGTTGGAAGTATGGCTAAAATCTTCCTCCTCTTCCTCTTTCTAAGTCTTCTCGTCCTCTTCCTCTCCAATTCTTTATCTTTCCAGAAACTGTCTATGGATATGAAACAACTGGGATACCGCTATTGTGGCTGGTACAATTGCATTTGACCTTGTTCAGTTGAAGCTGTGGCAGTGATTGTTGATTTGGTGCACACTGATTCTTCATAACCAAAGCTTTTCTTCTCCTTCTTAATCTCCCCCAGTTGTATTTCATCAAGTTTTCTGAGAGTTTCTTGGTCCTGTTCTTTCTAGTTGTTGACATATCCAGTATTCTTCAAAGGCTTATATTCTAAGTTCTGTCCTCGAAATATCATCTTGCATCATCTTCTTACTTGTGCCCTCTTTCCTTGGCCTCAATGTATACTTTTTCTCCAATTCTTGGGATCCTTTTCTCAGCAGTTTTTTCTTCTGTCTTCAGCTTCTTGAGTTGTTGTTCCAGTTCTCTTACTTCTTCTAAATTATTCCCCTTATCCAGGCATGATACTGCATCGGTCTATATCTCTTTCTATTTCTTCTTTGCTAATCATTGTAGGATAAAATCCTCCTGAACATAAAGCACCTTTAATCTCCAAATCTTTATCGCTTTCTCCATCTTCACTTTCATCAGAGATCGAATCTCTAGTATCCTTCTTCTTCCTTCAACTTCCATCAGAGATCAAATCTCTAGTATCCTTCTTCTTTCCTCTCTTGCCAACTTCCTTCTGATCACAGAGTCATGTCCACCCATGATCTCTTCTCAATCACTCTGATCATCATCATCATCTTCATCTTCAAGTTCCATCCTCCTGAACCTCACTCCACCCTTAGTTTCCAGACGTCTCGTTTTCTTCTTAATTTTGGAGTTTGGATTCATCTTTATGGTCGTTTCTGCTTGTCCTCTCTTATTATTTGTTCATCTTCATCTCTGATGCAATAATCACCCTCCTGAATGATCACTGGAAAGCTGAGGATAGACGTCCTTAAACTCTACTTCTTTCTCATAAGGTGAGGGTCTTTTGCTGAATCCGTATGTGAGAAAGGTGTACTGACTTCTGTCATTAGTTTTTCGTGACCTTCACTTCTCTATACCTTTGTTTCTTTTTATCGTTGGTATCTTTCATCAGTTTTTGTCCTTCATTTTCAAACAGCTTAAGAAACACCCAGCTCTCTTTGTCTCTTTTTCTTACGTTGTTCCCTTTTTTTCCCTTCTTTTTGATCTGCCTTATGAATTGACAGAAGCAATTTCATTATGTTGAGGACGTCAGGTTAAGAGACCCTTCCACTGGCCATGGTTGTTCAATGTCAGGCCAACGTTTATTCCATTTTCCAAATAACCTTGCAATACCATTAACTAGGAGGATTACTATTTTCTACTACATCAACAGGAGTAATTACTTTCATAGTTTTATGTCCTTTTCCCCCCTTGTAACAACTCTTTTATAATCCTTTATTGTAAATTATTTCATTATTTTAGACTATGTAGCTTATTGTTCCCTCTTTTTTTTTTTTTTTTTTCTTCCCCAAATTAATTAATTAATCAATTAATTTATTCATCAATTTATTTATTTGTATCAATTTATTTTATTTTATTTTACCAAATTATTGATTAGTGGCAATCTTACCACATCCGATCAGGAAAAAGTAAATGAAAGTAGTCAACTTCAGAGCAATCCAAAAATTAAGACCTCCCTAATCCTGCAACACTACAGTACTCACAAACCCCATTGCTTAATAAGCACCCTATTACCTTTTAATTTTTACAGAATAATGTCAGTACTCGATTTCCCCACTCCAACTCTAATCAAATCCCACTCATGCACAAAAACTAGAAAATACAATTCTTAATTACATCAATTGATCAGTCTGTTTGCCAAGTCCTTGTCAAATTGTCATAACATAGCAAATATGCTAGGCACCCAAAATATCCTCTATGGAAGGATACGTTTTGTGAATAGAACAGTACTAGCCTTGATTTGACTTCGATCCGTTGCAGCACACTCTGTCGCATGATGCACTTTCGTCAGCACTTCTCTCTCTCTCTGTCTCCTCCTTCTTATCGTCTCTCATATCACAGAAGAACAAAGAAACAGACAATAATTTAGTAGTTTATGCACTCCCTGGGTTATTTCAACCATTCAATACCCCTCTGTTCACATTCGCTCTAAGAAATAAGCAAAAAACTTAACTCAGGAATAGTATAAATAGCTCAATAACATTTTATTTAATTTTTTATTTAATGATTTTTTATTTTTAATCCGTCCAACATATCTCTCTCATTTATCAATTCAATAGATCTCAACAAATAGTTTCATCATTAAGCAACAGCCAATTTAACAAACAGAACATTCTATTCGTGTTCAAATCTCCCCCACTCCCTGTCTGCTCCGAGTCTGCGTCTCCCAGCAACTCAGTGCAGGCAGAGGAGGGCACATTCGGGCTCACGTAACTCAAACCCACAAAATCACACGCATGCGTAGTACATTCACCAGTGCGATTTCAGAGTGGAGGTGCTCTCTCCCAGCTCTCTCCCAGCTAGACAACAGAAAGTAGACAGTCCCGCTTTGTACTTCCTCTCTTTCCCCCATAGACAAACAGTAACACTTAACAGAACTCACAAACCAACATAAAACATCGAACACAAATCCTACTCTCTTCTATACACATACACATACAGTTTAAGAGGCTTTTCCCATTCCTATGGACCCCTAAGGCAGTATGCTACCTCCATTGCGCCCGTATATTTCCATTGTTCCTACATTTCTGCTACCCACGAGTTCATGGACATTCGATGAGCGGTTACATCAATCATATACTTCGTCAACTATAAGTTGAGCGGTAACTTGCAACCGAATATATATACTCACAACCCAAAGTCCCCGGGACTTACCTAAATTCACCTAACGTGCTTTTAGGATTTTTCGGCCCATTCTAATGATCGCCTCGTTAGAGGGCTTCCATAGATTCGCAATGTCCTAATTTGTATACATTTTCCTTGGCCTTATTCCTGCATTCTATTCTTCAATAGTTATAGACACTCTCCCCTGTTTGCGTTTGTTACCAGCGCAAACAAATTTAGAATTTTAGAACGGACTCTATCCCACAGCAAATAACAGCAAAACTTGCACACATAAGTACAACGGTACATCTCCAGCGCCACACACCCTCATAAGCAAGCGAACCAACCAACACACAAAATTGTGAGAAATCTCACCTTATGAGCCGGCGTCTTGAGCGGGAGTCACTTCGCAGCTCATGAATGGAACACTGGAGAGACGCATCACGCCCCAAACGTTCTCGTCGCCGCATTCTGTTGTTTCTAAATAATGATGCTAATTTTTGCTGTGAGAACAAGGGAGTCCGCTTACACTGTACTTTGATTATAAAGGTTTATTTATATCACAAGATTTCAGCGTAAGTTTACAGACATCTGCAGGCATCTGGAGAACAACGACCCAAAATAATATGTTGTTCTGTCCTCCTTTGTCTCAACCAAGTATTTATAATCTTTACCATGATATGGTGGTTTCCCTAGAGACCAATCCCATGACTCCACACAACAGACTTCCTCTGTTCTATGGGGTGCCCCTATAAAACTGCTCCCCAGATGCTTCCCTAAGCTGAATCAACATCCTCCAAGATACCATTTGCAAACGTTAGCAAAGTCATAAATTCCTTAGACACCACACCTCCACTGCAATACCTTTCCCCAGTATGGAAGACCATACTGGGGGAAAGACACATTCAGGGTAATTAGGCCTAGTGGACATAATTTAACTAAAAGATCCTCAAGTCCTCTCTCTGGTAGCCTATTTCATTGAACACAGCGAACTACACAGTGCCTCTTCTCCTTCCAGGAGACTAACTGAATCAAAGCCAGTATATCCTAACAATATTAAATCCACTTTTGTATTGAGTGAGAAATGCCTCTTGCATTTGTGTAGATCTTTGTTTTGGTCACACTGTGTGATGTCATTTAGCTACTTCTACAAGTGGCCACAGACGCTTCTCATAGAAACGACTAGTTTCTGCAAAGATGTTGGGAAATACGAGACTTGCAGCAGCTAAGATGATGAGGAACCTCCTTGCACTGTGCAAAAGTGGATTTAATATTTTTTCCTGAATTTTCTCTCTATTTTTGAGTAGGCTACCACCTGCAACTGCACACAGATGTTTATAAGAGACGTTTCTTCTGAGGTTAGGGGTCTATTACTTGTAAAATGAATGTGTTTGATTTAATAACCAGTCTAATCTAACTATTTTGGTCGTTCATCTGGACTCTTCATTGTCATCATCAACATACTATAACACTTTGAATTACCTAGGAATATTACTATAGCAACTGGTTGCTAAGGGAAACGAGACACCACCATGATCCTCTTGTTGTGAGACTGAGAGAGAGTGAGATTTGAGAAGTGCATAAGGAGAGGTGGGAAGCAGAGAAGACAGAGCCTGGTTGAAATTCCACCAAATGAATAAGAAGAGGCAGACAAAGTTTGGCACATTTATGCTTTCAGTGGTTGACGGACACGAATGAACGAGTAAAACGAAGTTTTTAGCCTAGTAAGGTATCAAATTAATACCTCAGTATTAATTATCCAGTGCCGGGAATCTCCATGAAGTCTGCATGACGATTTTCGCGTAAAGAGAGGCAGCGCGGGAGAGCGGACTTGTAGCCTGGCAGGTATGTTGTGCTATTTTGAATAAAGCTAGCAATACAGCTAATAAAAGTTTTAGGGTATTATTAATTTGCGTACAGGTAACTAAATACATGGAGCTATCTAACAGCAATGCTGTTGTGGGCTTTCAAATGTAATTAATTACAACCGAGCCTATAAAGTCAGTTTTTCAGTCAGTCCTATCATTTGTATTGAAAATAGGTTATTATAACAAAAGGTAAACACACACATTTACAATAATAGTTAGGTCTATGTTAGTAGCCTAAAATGTACTGGATACAAGTACAGAAACATTCCCTCTTGACATAGCCAGAGGCAACCTAGGCTACACTGCCATTAATACTATACTTATTATATACACGTTTATGTTCTACAGTACTGGTTTAAGTCTAAGAACAGTGTTCTCTCCCATACAATCTTATCTCTGTCTCTATCACAGACATGCATGACCAAGGAAGATAGGCTACATATAAACAGATAAAATAGAGAGAGATAAGGTGCAAGAGAGACAAAGGTAGAGACAGTTTGTGGGCAAGAATTGGAGAGCACATCAGCACCGGAGCTATGCCTAGTTTAATGTAAGGAAGTAGACTACTCAATTGCCTCTCCATTGTGAGGAGATGAGGCCAAACCTTGTATGTGATCAGACCCTGTTGAAGGTGTGGTTCATGTGTGAATGTGAGTATGAAAGTGTGAGTATGTATAGCTAGTATGATAACGTATCAATGTAAACACTTTGCCATTTGAGTTTGGACACAATGTACTAGTATCCTCCAGATATATCGGTGCATTTTGTTTAAATTATGTTTAATCATGAATTCAAAGTAACAAAACTGTGTGTGTGTGTGTGTGTGTGTGTGTGTGTGTGTGTGTGTGTGTGTGTGTGTGTGTGTGTGTGTGTGTGTGAAAAATCTTCAAATACGGGTAGAGGCATTTTGGAAGACTGTTAGGAAACTTGGATAGAAGTGACCATACATACAATGCCTTCGGGAAAGTATTCAGACCCCCTAGACTTTTTCCACATTTTGTTACGTTACAGCCTTATTCTAAAATTGATTAAATAAAAAAATCCTAATCAATCTACACACAATACCCCATAACGACAAAGCGAAAACAGGTTTTTTAGAAATTTTTGCAAATGTATTAAAAATATAAAACAGAAATACCTTATTTACATAAGTATTCAGACCTTTTGCTATGAGACTCGAAACTGAGCTCCAGGTGCATCATGTTTCCATTGATCATCCTTGAGATGTTTCTACATCTTGATTGGAGTCCACCTGTGGTAAATTCAATTGATTGGACATGATTTGGAAAGGCACACACCTGTCTATATAAGGTCCCACAGTTGACAGTGCATGTCAGAGCAAGGGTACTAAAATATTTCTGCAGCATTGAAGGTCCCCAAGAACACAGTGGCATCCATCATTCTTAAATGGAAGAAGTTTGGAACCACCAAGACTCTTCCTAGAGCTGGCCGCCCGGCCAAACTGAGCAATCGGGGGAGAAGCGTCTTGGTCAGGGAGGTGATCAAGAACCAGATGGTCACTCTGACAGAGCTCTAGAGTTCCTCTGTGGAGATGGGAGAACCTTCCAGAAGGTAAACCATCTCTGCAGCACTCCACCAATCAGGTCTTTATGGTAGAGTGGCCAGACAGAAGCCACTCTCATTAAAAGGCACATGACTGCCCGCTTGGAGTTTGCCAAAAGGCACCTAAAGACTCTCAGACCATGAGAAACAAGATTCTCTGGTCTGATGAAACTAAGATTTAACTCTTCGGCCTGAATGCCAAGCGTCACATCTGGAGGAAACTTGGCATCATCCCTACGGTGAAGCATGGTGATGGCAGCATCATGCTGTGGGGATGTTTTTCAGCAGCAGGGACTAGGAGACTAGTCAGATCGAGGCAAAGATGAACGGAACAAAGTACTGAGAGATCCTTGATGAAAACCTTCTCCAGAGCACTCAGGACCTCAGACTGGGGTGAAGGTTCACCTTCCAACAGGACAACGACCCTAAGCACACAGCCAAGGAAATGCAGGAGTGGCTTTGGGACAAGTCTCTAAACTATGTCCATAAACTATTCTCATTGCTTCTACAGATTGTGAATTAAAAATATTTTTTTTGCTAGAAGTATTATTATATTATTTATCGATTGACTATGACTTTTCAGATCTCCCAGTAATGCTATCTGTAAGGTTAGCTCCAGGTAAATATTGCAATCCTTTAGCCATTCCTGGACATGTGTCCAAAAACAAGCTACAAATGGACAGAACCAAAACAAATGATCTAATGATTCTGTCTCTTCACAGCAAAATCTGCAGAGCTGGGAAGATTGTATTCCCCATATAAATAACATTCTATTGGTAGCAAGAATATTATATAATAATTTAAATTGAAAGATTCTAATTTTTGAATCCGGTGTCGTTTTCCGTGTCAGTTCATAAACACTATGCCATTGGATCGGTACGTCAAAAATCTCTTCCCAACTATTTTGCAATCTATATGGGACGGCTGTCAATCCTTTGGTCCTTAAGTGAAACTGATATACTTTTTTATTTATCACAGTTTTCCTTAACCAATTATGTTCTTTAATGCAAGGCCGACAGACAAGTTCCTTACTTTCTCCCCCTTCCACTTTCCTCTTCCACTTTTGCGGTAAGGCTGCAATTATTTGGTTGTAATTTTGGGTAGATCAGACATTTCCATTTGTTTTTGTTAGCTGCATGTGCGACATAACTCCACCAGTCCTACCGATGATATCATTTACGAAGATTATACCTTTTTTAAACATTCTGTCAAAAAATAAAGGTTTTTTGTCAATTAGTATATTTGAATTTAACCACAATATTTGTTGCATTATTTGTTCTGTCGTTTCTGGAGGATTAAATTGAAATTGCAACCAACTTTCTATGGCTTGTTTTAGAAATAGTGATATTTGGGAGATTATTTCCTTTTCAAATAACTGCAAATGAGTTGTTGTAATCTGAATTAAGGGAAAAAGGCCTTTCTTGAACATTGGGTGAGACAATCTTACTAATTTGCTTGAGAACCAGTTCAGATTTAAGTATAACTTTTGTATGACTGAAGCTTTTAGTGATAGGTCTAATGCTTTAATATTTAATAATTTCTGTCCTCCGTATTCATATTCATTATATAAATATGCCCTTTAAATTTTTTGTCTGGCTTGCCGTTCCAAATAAAATTGAATATTTTTTTCTCATATAATTAAAAAAACTGTTCGCTAGGCGTAGGCAAGACCATAAGCAAATAGGTAAACTGGGATAATACTAAAGAGTTAATCAGGGTGATTTTGGTGATTTTTCCACAAATTGACAGGTATTTTCCTTTCCATGGTAATAAGATCTTATCTATTTTTGCCAACTTTCTATTAAAATGTATTGAAGTGAGATCATTTATTTCCTTTGGGATATGTATTCCGAGTATATCTACATCACCATCAGACCATTTTATTGGTAAACTACATGGTAATGTAAATTTTTAATTTTTTAGTGATCCAATACGTAATATAGTACATTTGTCATAATTTGGTTGTAATCCAGAAAGGTTAGAAAATGTATCTAGATCCTCTATGAGGCTGTGGAGGGATTCTAGTTGTGGATGTAAAAGAAAACATGACTCATCAGCGTACAATGACACCTTTGTTTTTAAGCCCTGGATTTCTAATCGCTCTGATATTATTATTGGATCTGATTTAATAGCTAACATCTCGATGGTACACAATAAATAGATATGCCGATAGTGGACAACCTTGTTTCACTCCTCTTGACAGTTTAAAACTTTCTGAGAAATAGCCATTATTTACTATTTTACACCTAGGGTTACTATACATGATTTTGACCAATTTTATAAGAGATTCTCCAAAATTGAAATGCTCCAGGCATTTATATATAAACCCCAGTCATACTTTATCAAATGCCTTTTTTGAAGTCTGCTATGAATAGCAGGCCTGGTTTCCCATATTTTCCATAGTGTTCTATTGTTTCCAATACTTGCCTTATATTATCTCCAATGCATCTTCCATGTAAAAAACCTGTCTGATTAGAATGAATAATATCTGACAATACCTTTTTAATTCTATGCGCTATACATTTTGCTAGAATTTTTGCATCACAACACTGAAGTGTAAGGGGCCTCCAATTTTGTAAATGGACTGGATCTTTAGTGTCAGATAATCTACCATTTATATAGGAGTGGTTAAAACATGCTAATAACGGTCCTCTTAGTATATCAAAAAAGGTTTGGTATACCTCGACTGGTATGCCATCCAACCCTGGAGTTTTCCCAGACTTAAAGTCTTTAATTGCATCCAGTTCCTCCTCTGTAATTTCACCTTCACATGAGTCTTTCTGTGTGGCTGTTAATTTGACATTATCAATAGAAAAAACATCTCTACAATTAGCTTCAGTTAGAGGAGATGGAGGCGACTGAAAAGAAAACATATGCTTAAAGTACTTTGTTTCTTTCTTCAAAATATCATTTGGTGAATTATGGGTGACTCCGTCAATTGTAACCAGTTTCATTAATCTACTTCTTGTATGGTCATCATTTCATTTCATGGGTCCTCTGTAGCTCAATTGGTAGAGCATGGCGCTTGTAACGCCAGGGTAGTGGGTTTGATCCCCGGGACCACCCATACGTAAAAATGTATGCACACATGACTGTAAGTCGCTTTGGATAAAAGCGTCTGCTAAATGGCATATTATTATTATGAAGAAAGAAACCACATAGAAAAAGTGGTAAGCAAGTAAGGTCCAAAAAACAGATTTTCACCAAGTCAAATTAATTTATTGTTTTAGAGGTTTCATTATGCTTGTACCTAAACCAAAGTAGATAATTTAAAGATTGTTCTATACATCAGTTGGGGTCTCTATAAGTTTTAATATGAGGTCCTAAACCTGGCATGAAAGTGCATCATTATAGCTGTGTGGGCTAATAAAGTCAAAATGTTTGCCTTGGGGTAAGTTGAGCCAATGGTTGAGCCAATGGCAAGTTGAAATATATGTAGATATCTTTGTTAGAAAGAATACTATATTTCCCTTGACGGAGTGATACTGAATGTAAAAAATGGCTCAACTTACCCCACTCTCCCCCACACATTATGTAAAGTTAGTTTACGATTGACAGATAATGTTTAAATGCAAAAAACTTTATTTTGTGTTAGTGATCCTCAGCTCAGTTTGGGACCCTTAATCCAGGCTGGACAGGAGGAACTCAACCTGCATTTCTAGATTCCCCATCACCTGCCCCGAGAGCATCTGTGGGCTTTCATAGATGGACTCATCGAGGTTGAAGATGGAGTCCAGCCACGCCTTCATCTGGCCCTGACGACAACAGACACATCATCAACTATTATTTAATGACCAACTACAAAGATAATGATGAACAAACCATCACACACAGCTCGAGAGAGAGAGAGAGAGAGAGAGAGAGAGAGAGAGAGAGAGAGAGAGAGAGAGAGAGAGAGAGAGAGAGAGAGAGAGAGAGAGAGAGATGTACCTTAATGAGGAGGTAGAAGTTCCGAGCAGCCTCTGTCCAGGCTCCTCCAGGAGGGTGAATCCTCATTATCACTTCCATGAGCAGATAAAAGAAGCTACCAGGCCTCTGGAGAAGGAACAGGGGACATGAGTGAGTGTCTACAGGCTTGATACAACAGTGTGGATAGGATAGATAAACAACAGGATTTTTACATTCTTAGGGCCACTTACAGATGTAGGAAGAGATGTTTTTCCTTCTAGAAGGCTTAGTAGAACGAATTCATAAAATACATCCACAGGTTGATGCGGTCGATCTGAAGTCAAACAAATACGCTAATTACATAATCTTCATTGACAAGCACTTTAGAAAGTCTCATTGAGTAGATGTTGGATGAGCAGACTGTGCCTACAGCTAACGCTCAAACTTGCATGTAAACCTACTCCTACAAGAGCCATCTCTTGCTCTAGTCGCTCCCTGTTTGCTGGCTCATTAATGAAGTTCACCAGGAGGTCGTAGGCCTGCTGAAACTGCCTCACATCCTCAAAACAAAACAATCATACAATTCCTTAAACTTAGATCATAAAATCAAAGATTCAGGTCTGTAATTCAGACGGTCTCTGATTGTTTTGCTTGTAAGACATTGGAACTTTTCAACTAAAACCTATGAATCACTGTTGCCTAAATGTAACCCACTGGGCAAAGACTTGTTGTATCAACGTAGTTTCTATGTCATTTTAACAAAAAAATGTAATGTGATGATGTTAAAGCAACGTGGAAAACTGATTGGATTTGAAAAAGTCATCAACGTAAGGGAATTTAGTCTTTTTTTCACCTAACTTTTAACCTAAATCCAATGACATGGTCAATGTTTTTGTTGATTTCACATTGAATTCACATTAGTTGACAACTCAACCAAATGTAACTCAAAACTAGACGTTGAAATGACATCTATGTGGGAACTATACTGTATATCTGGTCTGATGAACTCTACAATTATGTGAATGGTTACCTGCTGGTTGAGCTCGGACAATCCGCTCAACACCATCCTCCCAGCGTGGGTGAGGTAATTAAGGGAGGTACTGTCTGAGGATGTCAGAGCCTGTGAGAACAAGACAATACATTTACAAATAGTCCAGAAATGTTCATCAAATGAAATACAAAAAGGTGCTAAATTCACAATTTCACACCTCCATAGCATGTCGGATACCGGCCAGCCTCAGAGAGAAGTTGGTTGTCCCTTGGTTTCCAAAGTAACTCCTGTAAATATAAATGTTTAGTAACACATGTGCAACATAAGGAGATAAAGCATACATCAATGCCATGATATGAAGATATCCTCTTATGTTAGCCTATGTTACAACTGCAGGATTCAGACAGACCATACCAATGTAGGACCTTCATTTGATCACTCTTTTGTTGCTGAGAATTTTCCTGCACGGCAGGAAATTAAACTTATAGTGTATTTTAGTTTTAAAAAGGCTTTTAAAGTTTGTAATTTTCACTTTGAAATGTCAGACTGATTTGCCCAAAAAATGTATCAACCCCTACAAAAATGAAAATTATAATCCACATAATAATTCATATTTGCTGTTGCTGCAGGATTATTTCCCTGCTGTAGCACACTGGCTTAAAGTAGACCCTTTCCTGCAGTCAAATGACCAACTCGCCCTCTAGTGGCCTCATGGGTGTAATGATATTAATCTTTTTCATAATTTCATAGTTAATCAAAATGATTTTTAATAATGCAGAAAATCTGGTTTTTCTATGTCAAACGGTTTTGTTATATTTCAGTCTTTTGTGATGTACAGTACCAGTCAACGTTTGGACACACCTACTCATTCAAGGGTTTTTCTTTATTTTTACTATTTTCTACATTGTAGAATAACAGTGAAGACATCAAAACTATGAAATAACACATATGGAATCATGTACTAACCAAAAAAGTGTTAAACAAATCAAAATATATTTTAGATTTTAGATTCTTCAAAGTAGCCACCCTTTGCCTTGATGACAGCTTTGCACACTCTTGGCATGCTCTCAACCAGCTTCACATGGAATGCTTTTCCAACAGTCTTGAAGGAGTTCCCACATATGCTGTGCACTTATTGGCTGCTTTTCCTTCACTCTGCGCTCCAACTCATCCCAAACCATCTCAATTGGGTTGAGGTCGGGTGATTGTGGAGGCCAGGTCATCTGATGCAGCACTCCATCACCCTCCATCTTGGTCAAATAGCCCTTACAGAGCCTGGAGGTGTGCTGGGTCATTGTCCTGTTGAAAAACAAATGATAATCCCACTAAGCGCAAACCATATGGGATGGCGTATCGCTGCAGAATGCTGTGGTAGCCATGCTGGTTAAGTGTGCCTTGAATTCTAAATAAATCAAAGACAGTGTCACCAGCAAAGCACCCATCACACCTCCTCCTCCATGCTTCACAGTGGGAACTATTCATGCGGAGATCATCCGTTCACCAACTCTGCGTCTCACAAAGACACGGCGGTTGGAACCAAAAAATCTCAAATTTGAACTAATCAGACCAAAGGACAGATTTCTACCAGTCTAATGTCCATTGCTCATATTTCTTGGCCCAAGCAAGTCTCTTCTTCTTATTGGTGTCCTTTAGTAGTGGTTTCTTTGCAGCAATTCGACCATGAAGGCCTGATTCATGCAGTCTCCTCTGAACAGTTGATGTTGAGATGTGTCTGTTACTTGAACTTCGTGAAGCATTTATTTGGGCTGCAATCTGAGGTGCAGTTAACTCTAATGAACTTATCCTCTGCAGCAGAAGTAACTCTGGGTCTTCCTTTTCTGTGACGGTCCTCCTGAGAGCCAGTTTCATCATAGTGCTTGATGGTTTTGCGACTGCACTTGAAGAAACTTTAAAAAGTTCTTGAAATGTTCCGAATTGACTGACCTTCATGTCTAAAAGTAATGATGGACTGTCGTTTCTCTTACTTATTTGAGCTGTTCTTGCCATAATATGGACTTGGTCTTTTACTAAATAGGGCTATCTTCTGTATACCATTCCTACCTTGTCACAACACAACTGATTGGCTCAAACGCATTAAGAAGGAAAGAAATTCCACAAATTAACTTATAAGTAGGCACACCTGTTAATTGAAATGCATTCCAGGTGACTACCTCATGAAGCTGGTTGAGAGAATGCCATGAGTGTGGAAAGCTGTCCTCAAGGCAAAGGGTGGCTACTTTGAAAAATCTCAAAAGTGAAATTTTTTGATTTGTTTAACACTTTATTTGTTACTACATGATTCCATATGTGTTATTTCATAGTTTTGAGGTATTCACTATTATTCTACAACAGGGTTCTTCAATTCCGGTCCTGGAGGGCCGAAACACCTCTGTTTTTCATCCTCTCCTTCTAATCAGGGGCTAATTCAGACCTGGGACACCAGGTGAGTGCAATTAACTACCAGGTAGAAATAAAAAACAGAAGTGTTTCGGCCCTCCAGGACCGGAATTGAAGAAACCTGTTCTACAATATAGATTTTTTTTATTTTTTAAACCTGGAATGAGTAGGTGTGTCCAAACTTTTGACTGGTACTGTATAGAAAGTGTTTCAACTCTATATCTGACATGGTAAAGGTGTCTTCTTTTTTTAAGACCATATCCATATGTGTGAAATGTATACTTTTCCTTCAAAGTAGATTTGTTTAAGACTATTAAGAAACACACTGTGTGACCCTGATCTAGCCCACTGCAGTAAAATGATTATTAAGGTCCTACTTCTGTATTAGTACAATATTGGGCAGATTATTTCAAAGCAAATGTTTTTACTATAGATGAACACATTAAAGCAAACTCACCACAGCTGGGGCACATCTGCAACATTATTTTGCTCCTCCACAAACTCCTAAAGCAGACATCACATTAACATCAACTCTACTAAACTGCATTTCACCTGCAACATCAACTAAAGCAGACAAAACATTCAGTGACATCATAACAATACTTTCATCTTGACCTAAAAACTTTACCCTTGACAGACATTACAAACCTGTCGATACCAAAACATTGTGTTTTGAACACAATGACACTTAGACACACACCTGTACACACAAGTACAAATGTCAGTAAAACAAAGAAAAAAGTGCTATTGACTGTAGAAAGAGTTTTACGTGAGGAGTGCTGTCAGGGGTCTGGTCCTGGTCCTGGGTGGAGTGGTAAGGTGGAGGGGGGACTGGGAGGGGAATCGGAAGGGAAAGGGGGAGGGGGAGGGGGAGAATCCTGGGGGAACTGGTGAGAGGAGCCAGAGAACGGTTCATGAGGGGTGGTGATGATGTCAGAGGTGGAGAACTGATACGACGTCATCTCATCCCCCTCTCCTGGAACCCCTCCACTGTGGTGGGAGATATCCACCTGCTGTTTAACACACAACATGTGACACTGTAAGCCCAACATTGAAAACCACAATATTAAAAACCCCTCAACCAAACACTGAAATAAATCCTAGCACAGAGAAACAACGAGTTATACCTGGGCATCCTCATAATAGGTGAACTCAGACCTCATCTTGACAAGGCAGGACCTGAGTCCATAGATCCTTCTACCAAGGAACTAAAAATGAGGATAGAAATTCAAATGTCTCATTTCATTTTCTGTCAACATTTATTGAAACAGGTAAATGGACATTTGCCACTTCCCATTTTTGGGGGGTGAAAAAGTGTTTGACTGTACCTTAATACCAGTCAGCTCCTTGTTGGTGAGGACCACCTGGACAAGACCCTTTAAAAGAGACACAGGGAAACATTACATTTCATCCAGGAAATATAAGTAGCCCTATATTGTGTGCATCATTTGACACAAATCAGGTGCATTTGAGATGAAAGATCAGTTGAGAATCTCTCACCCATGGATCCAGGATTTTTTCCTGAATGACTCTGCTCCACCACAGCTGTTTCTCCACTCCCCTCACAATGCACAGGTGATGCAAGTCCTCTTCATTTTGCTAAAAGAAAAAACGCCTTCAGTCTGCAGACCTTTCTCTATATTTTAACTATAGATTTCTATATCATTTGGCAGGCGAAGTTTTGACTATCATTACTGGCAGTGATATAACAACTTTCCCCTACGTTTCAATTAGGGCCAGACATACAAAAGAAACCCCAGAGACAAATGGGAGTTAAAATATACAGGTGTGTTCATTAGTGTTAAGAATATGTCTGAAGTACCTGCACTCGTCTATAATGGATCTTCCAGTAATGGAAATGAAACGAACCCCAGTTCCCAACCAGCTGCAACTTCTCATAGGGAAAACGAGAGTCTTCACTATTTGGCTGAAAAACAAAGACATCCCCTAATTTCAGAGGTTTCTCTGTGATTAATAAAAAACACAATTGTGGAGATAGAGGACATGTTAATGTGTACTATTACTAATACTCTATGACTGTCTAATAATGTGAATGGCTACCTGTGAATGGCTATCTAAAGGTGCTGACAGTTCGTCAAGCACTAGCCTCCCCGCTTCAGTGAGGTGAAAGGTAGGCTCCTCAGTAACCAATTTGGAAGTCTGTGAAAAGAAGAGGGAATAGGGTAAAGCCATCAAATTAAGGAAATTCTCCCTATAAGATCAGATGAGCTTTGGTTAATAATGTTAATGGTTACCTGTGTGTTTAACACTGCCAGCTCTCTCACCAGAATTCTCCCAGCACGGGTGAGATAGTAGACTGGTTTGGGCTTGGAGATGAAGAAGACGGAATATGTTTACAGACATGTTCATTATATTGTTTTATAGAAAACTAGTGACTTGATGTTAGTGTTTAATATCCTCTAAAGACCAGAGAGTATCAGAATGGATAGACTTACAGAGACAGGAACATACAAGGGTCCAGACCAAGGGATTAAAGCCAGACAGGGCCACTGCCCAACCTCCTCATCCACATACTAAGGAAAAAGACAGGATCAATTTAAGAGTCAGTTTGAATGAGAGACTGGTATAGAAGTGACAGACTGGTATAGGGAGGATCGCAAGAGGAGGCCACTGCAATGATAGATTCTAAGACAATTGGCAGTTGAACTACACAGGTCTGTGTTTAAAGGTTAAGGAAACCTATGAGGTACCTGCATATGAATGGCTACCTGTTCATTTTGAGAAGACAGTTCCTCCCATACCATCCTCCTAGCTGGAGTGAAACAGATGAAAATAGGCTGCTCCATCGTGAAAATCTGGTAAAAATAAGGGAACAGCTTTAAAGACATCAAAGTATTCAACTATCAAAGTGGATACTGAAGGTTAATTATCCCTATAAGATCAGATGAGCATTGGTTAATAATCTGCATGGATACCTGTGTGTTTAACACTGCCAGCTCTCTCACCAGCATCCTCCCAGCATGGGTAAGGTAATAAATTGGCTGCAGTGTTACAGACTATTAGAAAAATAGGAAATATATTTACAGACATGTATTTCTATATTGTTCTTTAGAAAACGTCATGTTTATGTTTAAGTTACATAAACCAGTCTAAAGACCAGAGAGTATCAGAATGGATGGACTTACAGCGCTTGAAACCCACAGAGGTCCAGACCAAGGGATTAAAGCCAGACAGGGCTGCTGCCGAACCTCCTCATCCACATACTAAGGAACAAGACAGGATCAATTTAAGAGTCAGTTTGAATGATACACTGGTATAGGAGTGAAAGACTGGTATAGGGGTGGATTGCAAGAGGAGGCCACTGCAATGATAGTAGTTGAAACACACAGGTCTGAGTTATAAATGTTAAGAACATGTCTAAAGTACCTGCATGTGAATGGCTACCTCTTCAGGCTGAGAAAACTGTTCATCCCATACCATCGTGCCAGCATGAGAGATGAAAATGTGTTGCTCATTCATGAAAATCTGTAAGAAAATTAGGGAATAGGTTTAAGTACATCAAAGTATCCCACTACCATAGTGGATACTGAAGGTAATCCTGCCTATTATATCAGATTAGCTTTGTCCAATAATCTGCATGGTTACCTGTGTGTTTAACACTGCCAGCTCTCTCACCAGCATCCTCCCAGCATGGGTAAGGTAATAAGTTGGCTGCAGTTATAAAAAATAGGGAATATGTTTACAGAAATGTATTTCCATATTGTTCTTCAGAAAACGTATTGTTTATGTTTAAGTTACATAAACTAGTCTTAAAAACTAGAGATGATCAGTATCGTTGGATTTACAGAGCTGGGAACCCACAGAGGTCCAGACCAAGGGATTAAAGCCAGACAGGGCCGCTGCCAACCTCCTCATCTACAAACTAAGGATCAATTTTCGAGTGAGTAAAATTACAGTTTGAATGTCCGATTGTTATTGAACCAATCCTGCTACAGAAGCAGTATTGTTATAGCCTGGGTGCCAGTCTGTTTCAGCTTTCTGCCCACAACCTTATTGGATTGTTATGCAAATATCATATTGCCAACGATGGAATTGGCAAGAGAGTAGAAACAGACCGGTACTCAGACTATTGATAGGCCTACATTATTACCTGAACAAGGACTGGGTCCTCCTGGTCCAGGGTGGGCTCATGATCTTTATGAATAAACAATAAAGGATAATTTTCTCTAAGTTTAAGAAATACTGCAAGACACCAGACATCTGTCCATGTAGTTAGGCTGATCTTATATTTTATTTGTATTTTATATTGTGTGATATCACATTGTATTTATGTGTCTGCATAATGTACCAATATGTTCAATTAAACCTAAAGCAAAGGTTTGGTTTCAGAGGAGCATGTTCGTTTGTTGTTGTTAATAGTGGAATTCCATAGCATCTAGGGCTACACTGTAAAAAATATCAAATCTCCTCTGGGCTTTGCTAGCCATCATCATGTCATTATTTGAGTCCTAAATGGCACCATATTCCCTATTTAGTGAACTACTATTGACCAGAGCCTTTTGACCATATAACTATTGGCCCTGGTAAAAAATAGGGAATAGGGTATAGGGTGCCATTTGGGACTCAATTGATGACATGATGATGGCTAAATATAGTTTCAGTCCGTACTATAAACAGTATGTATTGCTATTTAGACATTGTAAAATCTGTAAATTTACCCTCCTCAACCGTGACAACACGGTACACGCTCTCCACCGTGGCCGGTTCATCCTCACCGACGCCGTAATATTTTCTATAAAAGTAGACGACGGAATATTATAAAAGTAGACAGCCGAACCGGTCGCAAGCACCAGGCCAGCTGCACACAGAACGGCCGCTGGCGGAGGGAATCTCAGCGTGGTCGCTGTCAACAAAGTACTGAATGTAGGCCTACTCATTATCGCCCTTCATACTGCAGTGATTTTGACCGAGTTCAAAACCATCTGACACGTTCTTAGAATTACAGGTTTTTATAGGGAACCATTAATACGTCAAATGCTTCCATACATCATGGTTGGCAATGTCACAATGGGATGAACATGTTTACCAAACTGATTAAAAATCACTCAACAGTGATATCAATTCAGTTGAATTTTGGAGATGATTTGGGAGTTTATAAAATGGTGAACTATGAACCATGGTTTAGAGAGCAGTAGGAGTAGAATAATTTAGAATATACATATGGCTCTAAGTAGGAGTAGAAGAAGGGACTGCGCCACTATGCACAGTGCGCTCTCCATGGTTCTGAAAAGGAACGTTCGTTCCTGCGTTCATCAGCTCCCTGATGTTCTAGGCCGAGCCCACTCACTGAACCACTCTCACTTTCACTTTCAAGGTGTCAAAGCGTTCAACAAACATGCATGGAACTCAAACACAATTCAAATAGTTGTTTTTATTTTTTATCAGCTGAGATAGCCTACTCTTCTCATCTCTTGGCACTTCTGCTCTGCTGGTTAAACAGTATCTGAACGTTTTTACAGTTGATTGATAATTTGGATAATTCATATTTATAATGTAGACCTAGTATCCCACGTTTCATAACACAACCCTAATCCTAAAATAGACTAAAATAGAAACCCTAGGCGAGCACACAAGCTCTGGCTGTATAGCCGGCAACAATAAGAAATCCAAAGAGGGTGGATGTTGAGGAAAACCAGTAGACCAACACAAATCCTCTTCAGGAGAGAAAACGAATTAGAGGCTAAAAGACAGAAAATGGCAGACAATAGAAATCTAATGCGTATGTTACGGCTGGTTAGGGTTTTAATTAGGAAGGACTCCCACAAAGATATTGTCTCTCTAAAAAACTGTAGGATACATATTGGTGGTCAAAGGGCTCGAAGCATGGGGACGTGCCTTCCCGTTCGGGGGCGGCAGTATAGTGATCCTCGCTAATAAGTGCCAGTGAGCCACAAGACAATTCTCATTAAGTTGGTTTACCCTGTTGGCGCAATGCGTAGGCTGCTTGTCTTTCACGCCAGTGACCTGGGTTCGCTTCCCGACCCTCCTTTAGCCACAACATTTTAAGAAAGGGACATCTTCATGACCAACAATCTAAAAAGGTTGGTCAGTCTGTGAAAATTAGAAACTTCCAGCAGGCATTGACAGTCGTCACTCTGACCAAAAGGAATCAAGACAGTTATCACTCTGACCAAACGGGAATCAAGGCAGGTTGAGGCGAGTTGAGTTGATGTCAAAGAGCTCGATTTTGGTCTCATCTGACCACAACACTTTCACCCAGTTCTCCTCTGAATCATTCAGATGTTCATTGCCGAACTTCAGACGGCCCTGTATATGTGCTTGCTTGAGCAGGGGGACCTTGCGGGCGCTGCAGGATTTCAGTCCTTCACGGCATAGTGTGTTACCAATTGTTTTCTTGGTGACTATGGTCCCAGCTGCCTTGAGATCATTGACAATATCCTCCCGTGTAGTTCTGGGCTGATTCCTCACCGTTCTCATGATCATTGCAAATCCACAAGTTGAGATCTTGCATGGAGCCCCAGGCCGAGGGAGATTGACAGTTCTTTTGTGTTTCTTCCATTTGCGAATAATCGCACCAACTGTTGTCACCTTCTCAACAAGCTGCTTGGCGATGGTCTTGTAGCCCATTCCAGCCTTGTGTAGGTCTACAATCTTGTCCCTGACATCCTTGGAGAGCTCTTTGGTCTTGGCCATGGTGGAGAGTTTGGAATCTGATTGATTGATTGCTTCTGTGGACAGGTGTCTTTTATACAGATAACAAGCTGACATTAGGAGCACTCCCTATAAGAGTGTGCTCCTAATCTCAGCTCGTTACCTGTATAAAAGACACCTGGGAGCCAGAAATCTTTCTGATTGAGAGGGGGTCAAATACTTATTTCCCTCATTAAAATGCAAATCAATTTATAAAATGTTTGACATGCGTGTTTCTGGATTTTGTTGTTGTTATTCTGTCTCTCACTGTTCAAATAAACCTACCATTAAAATTATAGACTGATAATTTCTTTGTCAGTGGGCAAACGTACAAAATCAGCAGGGGATCAAATACTTTTTTCCTCACTATTAGTATAATTATTTTCAAAATGAAGGATATTGATTGTACAATTGAGAAATGTCTTATATCGGTATTACGTTAAAACAGTGATAAATTATAGTAATGTCTTAGGATACACTTATATGATTTATTTTCAATAGACATTGTTGAATCATACTGTTTGAAACATGGAAGTTAATGTGAGGATTGTGAATGAAATCATGAATATGTTGATTAATTGGGTTAACGTTAACATATTAGTCATTATAAACATTTGAAGTATTGGGTGATATTGATATGGATGTTTAGAGTGGTAAATATCTATGGTGCTAGGCAAGTACTTAATTGGTTACTATCATGGGGTTATGATATTTTCATATGATCTGATTTTGGTTGAGGTTTTAAAGCATTAATAGTTTAGGGATGTACTGTTTAACAGGGAGTGAAAATAGAGTGTTATAATGTGTATCTATATCAGGTATATTAGGAGAACAAAGTTGAAGTTGAACATTGTATCTTTTAACAATCATGGGTTTTTAAGCAATTGGGTCTGAGATGTCACTCATTAGACTCTGTAAGTGATAATCACATAGCATTTGATGCTATTATAGTAAAGAAAGAGGGAATGTATGTGATTATATGGGGGATACATGTTGGCCATCAAGATTAGGAAGGTTTTGGGAATTTAACTAAAGATATGGGAAATATTAGAGACATGCAGGAAGACATTAAGAGTAATAATTCTTAATATAGATCATGTTATTCCAGTTTAGAGTCCATTGATAATGTTGATTGAGGAATGGGGAATGTTAAGTTGGAAATGTATAAAGTGGATTTTAAGGTTTACAGGATTGAAGATGTGGAGTTTTCTCAGTCGATCAGATAGCGCCCCAAGTGACCAGAGAAAAGCTTGGGGTTCCTGTGTATGGATGAAGAAGACTGAAGTCATTTTACTTTGATATATTCATTTGAATATATTGTAATATCCATGTAACTTAGAAAGTGTCATGTATCTTTGTATTTGTGGGGATGATGTCATGATGGTCACAATTTATTTATATGGATGTTTTTCTTGGTAGCATGTCTAAGATGATGGGTCAGTTATCTAGCATAGTTTAGACTCTAGTCAGACATATACTACTGATTGGAGAATATTGTATTTTATATGAATTGTTGGGGGTTAAGTCATTTTACTTACCACAAAAGAAGAAAAAAAAAAAGTGAACTGTAATGATGTCATTGCATAGCGTTGTGTGAGCCAGAGGAGAGTTGGTAGATAAGTGGTTTGGTGTCACAGAGTCTGTATTCCTTATGTCAAAGGAGATTACTGATGTTGATCTTAGAAATGATTGTTGGACAGGATATATGACTTGGGGGTAAAGAGTAATAACATCAAAGAGAAGGGAGTGCCCATGATGGGTACCAGATGTTAGTGAAGAGACTTGTAACAGAGTGTATATAAGCTGAGGGAAGTAGTAGTAATGCTATCAGTAGATCCGGTGGCAAAGGGAAGCGTTTCCCATGTTCATTCTGTGGGAAAGCCTTCAGTTTCCCCAAACAGGTGGAGATCCACCAGAGAATGCACACAGGGGGAAAAATTGTTTGGCTGCCACCTGTGCCGGGCCAGTTTCTCCCACTCGTCCAGCCTGAAGAGGCACCCTAGAGTCCACACAGGGGAGATATCCTACAGCTGCCCCAGTGTGAGAAGAGGTTCTCCCACCACCAACAGCTGAAGATGCAGCTGAAGGTCCACAAGGGAGAGAGGCCGTTAGCCTGTATGCACTGCAGGAAGAGGTTCTCAGAGAGGAGCTACCTCAGGATACACCAGCAGAAAATGCAAACGGCCCCTGTATAGAGTATAGTGGCATGTAATATTGTACTTGTTAGTTTGTTTGTAGTTCATTCTGTTGGTTTTGGATGTTTTAGGGAACTGGATGAGGTGAACTGAGGAAAGAATGAGTATGATGAGGCAGAGTAGATGATATGGTGATGGTTGATGTGATGGTATCTGTAAAATGCTTCAATGATGAAAGTGACAACCTTTTCCTATTCTTTGATGCTGGTGTTTTATAATGAGGAAATTATAGTGCTTTAATTCATGTTTACTTGACATAAAAGTAGTGAAGCTGTGTGTAATGTAATGTTGAACCTTTTCCAAAGTATTCTAAAATTCATTTTATCAAAGCGAGGGTACTAGATTTACGGAAAAGGTAAAGTGTTAACATAGTGTTATGAGGAGTTTCCAGGGTATCAAGTAATTAAGAATGTAATGATATACTTAGACACTTTTGATGGGGAGTTCATATAAGATATTTAATATGGTACCATGGTTAGTTATAACAGACGAAGGACATGGCCCTGCCTCTGCCATCTTCCTAACTCCAGAACAAAGAGATCCCTCAGCTTATATACACTCTGTTACAAGTCTCTTCACTAACATCTGGTACCCATCATGGGCACTCCCTTCTCTTTGATGTTATTACTCTTTACCCCCAAGTCATATATCCTGTCCAACAATCATTTCTAAGATCAACATCAGTAATCTCCTTTGACATAAGGAATACAGACTCTGTGACACCAAACCACTTATCTACCAACTCTCCCATGGCTCACACAACGCTATGCAATGACATCATTACAGTCTACTTTTTTTTTTTCTTCTTTTGTGGTAAGTAAAATGACATAACCCCCAACAATTCATATAAAATACAATATTCTCCAATCAGTAGTATATGTCTGACTAGAGTCTAAACTATGCTAGATAACTGACCCATCATCTTAGACATGCTACCAAGAAAAACATCCATATAAATAAATTGTGACCATCATGACATCATCCCCACAAATACAAAGATACATGACACTTTCTAAGTTACATGGATATTACAATATATTCAAATGAATATATCAAAGTAAAATGACTTCAGTCTTCTTCATCCATACAGAGGAACCCCTAAGCTTTTCTCTGGTCACTTGGGGACGCTATCTGATCGACTGAGAAAACTCCACATCTTCAATCCTGTAAACCTTCAAATCCACTTTATACATTTCCAACTTAACATTCCCCATTCCTCAATCAACATTATCAATGGACTCTAAACTGAATAACATGATCTATATTAAGAATTATTACTCTTAATGTCTTCCTGCATGTCTCTAATATTTCCCATATCTTTAGTTAAATTCCCAAAACCTTCCTAATCTTGATGGCCAACATGTATCCCCCATATAATCACATACATTCCCTCTTTATTTACTATAATAGCATCAAATGCTATGTGATTATCACTTACAGAGTCTAATGAGTGACATCTCAGACCCAATTGCTTAAAAACCCATGATTGTTAAAAGATACAATGTTCAACTTCAACTTTGTTCTCCTAATATACCTGATATAGATACACATTATAACACTCTATTTTCACTCCCTGTTAAACAGTACATCCCTAAACTATTAATGCTTTAAAACCTCAACCAAAATCAGATCATATGAAAATATCATAACCCCATGATAGTAACCCATTAAGTACTTGCCTAGCACCATAGATATTTACCACTCTAAACATTCATATCAATATCACCCAATACTTCAAATGTTTATAATGACTAATATGTTAATACGTTAACCCAATTAATCAACATATTCATGATTTCATTCACAATCCTCACATTAACTTCCATGTTTCAAACAGTATGATTCAACAATGTCTATTGAAAATAAATCATATAAGTGTATCCTAAGACATTACCATAATTTATCACTGTTTTAACGTAATACCGATATAAGACATTTCTCAATTGTACAATCAATATCCTTCATTTTGAAAATAATTATACTAATAGTAAGGGAAAAAAGTATTTGATCCCCTGCTGATTTTGTACGTTTGCCCACTGACAAAGAAATTATCAGTCTATAATTTTAATGGTAGGTTTATTTGAACAGTGAGAGACAGAATAACAACAACAAAATCCAGAAACACGCATGTCAAAAATTTTATAAATTGATTTGCATTTTAATGAGGGAAATAAGTATTTGACCCCCTCTCAATCAGAAAGATTTCTGGCTCCCAGGTGTATTTTATACAGGTAACGAGCTGAGATTAGGAGCACACTCTTATAGGGAGTGCTCCTAATCTCAGCTTGTTATCTGTATAAAAGACACCTGTCCACAGAAGCAATCAATCAATCAGATTCCAAACTCTCCACCATGGCCAAGACCAAAGAGCTCTCCAAGGATGTCAGGGACAAGATTGTAGACCTACACAAGGCTGGAATGGGCTACAAGACCATCGCCAAGCAGCTTGTTGAGAAGGTGACAACAGTTGGTGTGATTATTCGCAAATGGAAGAAACACAAAAGAACTGTCAACTCCCTCGCCTGGGGCTCCATGCAAGATCTCACCTCGTGGATTTGCAATGATCATGAGAACGGTGAGGAATCAGCCCAGAACTACACGTGGAGGATATTGTCAATGATCTCAAGGCAGCTGGGACCATAGTCACCAAGAAAACAATTGGTAACACACTATGCCGTGAAGGACTGAAATCCTGCAGCGCCCGCAAGGTCCCCCTGCTCAAGCAAGCACATATACAGGGCCGTCTGAAGTTCGGCAATGAACATCTGAATGATTCAGAGGAGAACTGGGTGAAAGTGTTGTGGTCAGATGAGACCAAAATCGAGCTCTTTGACATCAACTCAACTCGCCGTGTTTGGAGGAGGAGGAATGCTGCCTATGACCCCAAGAACACCATCCCCACCGTCAAACATGGAGGTGGAAACATTATGCTTTGGGGGTGTTTTTCTGCTAAGGGGACAGGACAACTTCACCGCATCAAAGGGACGATGGACGGGGCCATGTACCGTCAAATCTTGGGTGAGAACCTCCTTCCCTCAGCCAGGGCATTGAAAATGGGTCGTGGATGGGTATTCCAGCATGACAATGACCCAAAACATACGACCAAGGCAACAAAGGAGTGGCTCAAGAAGAAGCACATTAAGGTCCTGGAGTGGCCTAGCCAGTCTCCAGACCTTAATCCCATAGAAAATCTGTGGAGGGAGCTGAAGGTTTGAGTTGCCAAACGTCAGCCTCGAAACCTTAATGACTTGGAGAAGATCTGCAAAGAGGAGTGGAACAAAATCCCTCCTGAGATGTGTGCAAACCTGGTGGCCAACTACAAGAAACGACTGACCTCTGTGATTGCCAACAAGGGTTTTGCCACCAAGTACTAAGTCATGTTTTGCAGAGGGGTCAAATACTTATTTCCCTAATTAAAATACAAATAAATGTATAACATTTATGACATGCATTTTTCTGGATTTTTTGTTGTTGTTATTCTGTCTCTCACTGTTCAAATAAACCTACCATTAAAATTATAGACTGATCATTTCTTTGTCAGTGGGCAAACGTACAAAATCAGCAGGGGATCAAATACTTTTTTCCCTCACTGTACATACTAATTCACTTAAATCACTCAGTCATTTTATAAATTATAACCCAAAACCAAATTACTTAACTCAACCAAATTTAAAATGACAATCCTTATTGATTCACTTTATCCTTATCAATGAAAATTAAAACCCTCAACTTTATCACCCATTACATCTGTCAGAATGTACACTTATATTAACATACATTATAAAAATCCATAATTCTATTATGACTTTCCTCATCCTGATAATAAATACAGATCATTATCTCAATGCATTCTTAATACTATTAATTTAGCAGTGTGTATACAGTTGAAGTCGGAAGTTTACATACAGTGGGGAGAACAATTATTTGATACACTGCTGATTTTGCAGGTTTTCCAACTTACAAAGCATGTAGAGGTCTGTAATTTTTATCATAGGTACACTTCAACTGTGAGAGATGGAATATAAAACAAAAATCCAGAAAATCACATTGTATGATTTTTAAGTAATTCATTTGCATTTTATTGCATGACATAAGTATTTGATACATCAGAAAAGCAGAACTTAATATTTGGTACAGAAACCTTTGTTTGCAATTACAGAGATCATACGTTTCCTGTAGGTCTTGACCAGGTTTGCACACACTGCAGCAGGGATTTTGGCCCACTCCTCCATTCAGACCTTCTCCAGATCCATCAGGTTTCGGGGCTGTCGCTGGGCAATACGGACTTTCAGCTCCCTCCAAAGATTTTCTATTAGGTTCAGGTCTGGAGACTGGCTAGGCCACTCCAGGACCTTGAGATGCTTCTTACGGAGCCACTCCTTAGTTGCCCTGGCTGTGTGTTTTGGGTCATTGTCATCTTCAATGCTCTTACTGAGGGAAGGAGGTTGTTGGCCAAGATCTCGCGATACATGGCCCCATCCATCCTCCCCTCAATACGGTGCAGTCGTCCTGTCCCCTTTGCAGAAAAGCATCCCCAAAGAATGATGTTTCCACCTCCATGCTTCACGGTTGGGATGGTGTTCTTGGGGTTGTACTCATCCTTCTTCTTCCTCCAAACACGGCGAGTGGAGTTTAGACCAAAAAGCTATATTTTTGTCTCATCAGACCACATGACCTTCTCCCATTCCTCCTCTGGATCATCCAGATGGTCATTGGCAAACTTCTGACGGGCCTGGACATGCGCTGGCTTGAGCAGGGGGACCTTGCGTGCGCTGCAGGATTTTAATCCATGACGGCGTAGTGTGTTACTAATGGTTTTCTTTGAAACTGTGGTCCCAGCTCTCTTCAGGTCATTGACCAGGTCCTGCCGTGTAGTTCTGGGCTGATCCCTCACCTTCCTCATGATCGTTAATGCCCCACGAGGTGAGATCTTGCATGGAGCCCCAGACCGAGGGTGATTGACCGTCATCTTGAACCTCTTCCATTTTCTAATAATTGTGCCAACAGTTGTTGCCTTCTCACCAAGCTGCTTGCCTATTGCCATTTTTTGAAGTGCACCAGTCCCTCCTGCAGCAAAGCACCCCGACAGCATGATGCTGACACCCCCGTGCTTCACGGTTGGGATGGTGTTCTTCGGCTTGCAAGCATCCCCCTTTTTCCTCCAAACATAACGATGGTCATTATAGCCAAACAGTTCTATTTTTGTTTCATCAGACCAGAGGACATTTCTCCAAAAAGTACGATCTTTGTCCCCATGTGCAGTTGCAAACCGTAGTCTGGCTTTTTTATGGCGGTTTTGGAGCAGTGGCTTCTTCCTTGCTGAGCGGCCTTTCAGGTTATGTCGATATAGGACTCGTTTTACTGGGGATATAGATACTTTTGTCCAGCATCTTCACAAGGTCATTTGCTGTTGTTCTGGGATTGATTAGCACTTTTCGCACCAAAGTACGTTAATCTCTAGGAGACAGAATTCGTCTCCTTCCTGAGCGGTATGACGGCTACAATTTTTTTTCTGAGGTCTTGGCTGATTTATTTTGATTTTCCCATGATGTCAAGCAAAGAGGCATTGAGTTTGAAGGTAGGCCTTGAAATACATCCACAGGTACACCTCCAATTGACACAAATGGTGTCAATTAGCCTATCAGAAGCTTCTACAGCCATGACATCATTTTCTGGAATTTTCCAAGCTGTTTAATGGCACAGTCAACTTAGTGTATGTAAACTTCCGACCCACTAGAATTGTGATACAGTGAATTATAAGTGAAATAATTTGTCTGTAAACAATTGTTGGAAAATTTACTTGTGTCACGCACAAAGTAGGGGTCCTAACCGACTTGCCAAAACTATAGTTTGTTAACAAGAAATTTGTGGAGTGGTTGAAAAACTAGTTTTAATGACTCCAACCTAAGTGTATGTAAACTTCCGACTTCATCTGTACCTACTACCCAAATTATCAAATGTAGATAAATCCAATTTTATTATCAATACAGCTAAGCAACCCCTCTTTCTCCCGGCACTTACATTTTCTGGCGTCTCTTCATTATGTTCTTCAGATATCTTCATAGTTCAAAATGACTTGCCCATTACAATGTCACAAATACACTGCTCAAAAAAATTAAGGGAACACTAAAATAACACATCCTAGATCTGAATGAATGAAATAATCTTATTAAATACTTTTTTCTTTACATAGTTGAATGTGCTGACAACAAAATCACACAAAAATTATCAATGGAAATCAAATGTATCAACCCATGGAGGTCTGGATTTGGAGTCACCCTCAAAATTAAAGTGGAAAACCACACTACAGGCTGATCCAACTTTGATGTAATGTCCTTAAAACAAGTCAAAATGAGGCTCAGTAGTGTGTGTGGCCTCCACGTGCCTGTATGACCTCCCTACAACGCCTGGGCATGCTCCTGATGAGGTGGCGGATGGTCTCCTGAGGGATCTCCTCCCAGACCTGGACTAAAGCATCCGCCAACTCCTGGACAGTCTGTGGTGCAACGTGGCGTTGGTGGATGGAGCGAGACATGATGTCCCAGATGTGCTCAATTGGATTAAGGTCTGGGGAACGGACGGGCCAGTCCATAGCATCAATGCCTTCCTCTTGCAGGAACTGCTGACACACTCCAGCCACATGAGGTCTAGCATTGTCTTGCATTAGGAGGAACCCAGGGCCAACCGCACCAGCATATGGTCTCACAAGGGGTCTGAGGATCTCATCTCGGTACCTAATGGCAGTCAGGCTACCTCTGGCGAAAGCACATGGAGGGCTGTGCGGCCCCCAAAGAAAATGCCACCCCACACCATGACTGACCCACCGCCAAACCGGTCATGCTGGAGGATGTTGCAGGCAGCAGAACGTTCTCCACGGCGTCTCCAGACTCTGTCACGTCTGTCACATGTGCTCAGTGTGAACCTGCTTTCATCTGTGAAGAGCACAGGGCGCCAGTGGCGAATTTGCCAATCTTGGTGTTCTCTGGCAAATGCCAAACGTCCTGCACGGTGTTGGGCTGTAAGCATAACCCCACCTGTGGACGTCGGGCCCTCATACCACCCTCATGGAGTCTGTTTCTGACCGTTTGAGCAGACACATGCACATTTGTGGCCTGCTGGAGGTCATTTTGCAGGGCTCTGGCAGTGCTCCTCCTGCTCCTCCGTGCACAAAGGCGGAGGTAGCAGTCCTGCTGCTGGGTTGTTGCCCTCCTACGGCCTCCTCCACGTCTCCTGATGTACTGGCCTGTCTCCTGGTAGCGCCTCCATGCTCTGGACACTACGCTGACAGACACAGCAAACCTTCTTGCCACAGCTCGCATTGATGTGCCATCCTGGATGAGCTGCACTACCTGAGCCACTTGTGTGGGTTGTAGACTCCGTCTCATGCTACCACTAGAGTGAAAGCACCTTCAGCATAGGAACTGAGAAGTGGTCTGTGTTCACCACCTGCAAAATCAGTCCTTTATTGGGGGTGTCTTGCTAATTGCCTATAATTTACACCTGTTGTCTATTCCATTTGCACAACAGCATGTGAAATGTATTGTCAATCAGTGTTGCTTCCTAAGTGGACAGTTTGATTTCACAGAAGTGTGATTGACTTGGAGTTACATTGTGTTGTTTAAGTGTTCCCTTTATTTTTTTGAGCAGTGTACAATGTCTCATTCGAGTCACCACCAACTCCACAACCCATTCTCTTGTCCAATTGCCAACCATTGTGCCCACAACATTAGAAATGTTGCATTTGAACATATCTTTCTCCATTCTCACTCAATGGTGGACTCCTTTCCCACTCCTTCGAGATAAAAACATTAGAAAATCCCTTGATAGCTTCGATTGGTTGTTGTACACCAGTTGCATGTAGAAATGGTACTTTACAAAAACGTCTTCAACGCCTCTGATATACATCTTCAGCCGGTTCATAGTTTGTAACTTTTATTTATGTTCACACCCTTCTATCCCTACTATGCATCAAGACACATCCTGTATTTACCTCACTGCCGTGTAGTTCTGGGCTGATCCCTCACCTTCCTCATGATCGTTAATGCCCCACGAGGTGAGATCTTGCATGGAGCCCCAGACCGAGGGTGATTGACCGTCATCTTGAACTTCTTCCATTTTCTAATAATTGCGCCAACAGTTGTTGCCTTCTCACCAAGCTGCTTGCCTATTGTCCTGTAGCCCATCCCAGCCTTGTGCAGGTCTACAATTTTATCCCTGGTGTCCTTACACAGTTCTCTGGTCTTGGCCATTGTGGAGAGGTTGGAGTCTGTTTGATTGAGTGTGTGGACAGGTGTCTTTTATACAAGTAACGAGTTCAAACAGGTGCAGTTAATACAGGTAATGAGTGGAGAACAGGAGCGCTTCTTAAAGAAAAACTAACAGGTCTGTGAGAGACGGAATTCTTACTGGTTGGTAGGTGATCAAATACTTATGTCATGCAATAAAATGCAAATTAATTACTTAAAAATCATACAATGTGATTTTCTGGATTTTTGTTTTAAATTCCGTCTCTCACAGTTGAAGTGTACCTATGATAAAAATGACAGACCTCTACATGTTTTGTAAGTAGGAAAACCTGCAAAATCGGCAGTGTATCAAATACTTGTTCTCCCCACTGTATATAAAAATTGTTTGATACGTTGTCTCCTACTTTCCCCTTAACATAATACTATAGTAGACTTCCATCAATCCTGGAAAAAAAACTCCCACTCAGAAGACACTAGATATTACCATGTTTCATTAAGATCACTACACCTTCTAATATAAACCTATAACCCCTTTCTAGTAATTTAATAATCGCTACCTGTTGCATTTATGTTTTACAATAATAACCTATTGTTTAATAACTTCATAACTTACAAAAAATGTTTACTTAATCCATCAGCCTAATAGTAACAACTATCTCCCATTGTTCAACATACCATAAACAGATTATCGTTTTTAGAATTAATGAACTGTCTGCATAACTCACTGTTGTTTAAACAAACTATAGAATTTAATAATAATAATAAAGAATTGTCAAAGAACGTTCCATATTCAACTCTCTAGATATGTTCTTCACATTATCCCAATGCGTCCAACATATTTACATTTACATTTACGTCATTTAGCAGACGCTCTTATCCAGAGCGACTTACAAATAGACATGTCAATATAGCCCACTATCACTACTTCCTTTCACCCTCTTACGAAATCATGTCATTAGTAAATTGTCTCCACAAAGCACTACTACCTAATAACATATTTTCATTTACCTAATTATATTATTCCTAAATTATAGTCAAAACCAACAAAACATCTATTCACAGATATGCAACTTTAATTACTATGTTATACTATCCGCTATGTGTTGCTAAGACAATCTCTTCCACATAATGTTATCAAGTCACCTAGTGATCTAGGTCAATAGCATCAATGTAAAAGTTTTACTTTCTGTCCCTACCTGGTCTTGAACCAGGAACCCTCTGTACACATCGACAACAACCACTCTCGAAACACCATTACCCGTCGCGCCACAAAATCTACGGTCCTTGCAAAGCACGTTAAACAACTACTTCCACGTCGCATAGCAAGTTACGTCACCACTCTCAATGTCACTAGTTCTCACCACTAACTAGCTAGCCCTTTCACACCAAACATTCAACCCCCTATGACTTCCTTCTCCACAGCAACCACTGATCCTTGTACACCTAACGTAACCCATAATGTCCCTTACAGCGCTCTCACGTTTCAGCGAGCCCCAATGTTTAACACCCACAGACAAAAACATGTAAATTCTTCAATTATTTTACTAGTAGACAAAATAACACATTCTCAAACAGCGTTCTGCATTTATCTCTACCATAGGGTTTAAAAACTAACGTAACAACATTAATAATATGCCATTAACCATCCTAAATTGCTGTAGTAACGTCATGTTTGGTTCAGTTTATCTATTACGATAGTATGTCCATAATACTTCTGTATTGACCTCAACCAAAAGTTGCCATAGTCCTCAGTCAATGTTATATTTCCTTTTATTCTCCTAATTCCCCTATTTCACTTCCCATGAAGATAAGACATTTGCTTCTCTGTGCGTCCTAAACTACATTATATTTCCCCTTTAATCAACTAAGATCATAGCCACAACTCTTATGAAACCACCAAACTGCCATTATTAGAATACAGCAGATGTAGGTAACTGTCCTTTCTAAGGAGGCTACAAGTAAGACCAAACACTTGCTGTATTTTACCATCATATATTTAATTTATCCATATTATCAATATCCAATTTATTTATAGACATTACACCACCATTCTCAATCGTTTAATCTAGCCAACCCTTAGTGAATGGCAAAAAAAATATGACTACCACGCAATCGTCTCTCTATACCTGTTATAGAGTCTCTCTATACCTGCCCACTCTCTTTATGATGCATCTTGCATCAAGGGTGCATAATTTTATGATGTATCTTACATCAAGAGTGCCTTGCCCACTCTCTTTATGATGTATCTTACATCAATGGTGCCCTGCGCTCATTTTCATTTATAATGTACATTTAAGGGAATAATACCCACTCTTTATGATGTACTTTTACATCACGGATGCCCTGCACCCACTCGTTTGTCCTCTGTTGCCTTTACTCAGTACTTTGAACACACCCTATTTTTGAATCATAACACCATGTCATAGTCCTATTTGATATTCTCCCTACATCCCTTACATAACTCAACACCACTCATCGTCCCCCTTTAAAATATAGAATTGTAAATGTTCGTTACAGTTTAGCTTTACCACAGATAAGCAGAATTTGACATAATCCCCCAAAAATGAAAGTCTGCATACCTGTTAGTTTGGCTGTGAACTGCATCCTGTTCGTTTAGACGCCAATCTGTTATGATGAGTTTCTAGGGTATCAAGTAATTAAGAATGTAATGATATACTTAGACACTTTTGATGTGGAGTTCATATAAGATATTTAATATGGTACCATGGTTAGTTATAACAGACGAAGGACATGGCCCTGCCTCTGCCATCTTCCTAACTCCAGAACAAAGAGATCCCTCAGCTTATATACACTCTGTTACAAGTCTCTTCACTAACATCTGGTACCCATCATGGGCACTCCCTTCTCTTTGATGTTATTACTCTTTACCCCCAAGTCATATATCCTGTCCATCAATCATTTCTAAGATCAATATCAGTAATCTCCTTTGACATAAGGAATACAGACTCTGTGACACCAAACCACTTATCTACCAACTCTCCCCTGGCTCACACAACGCTATGCAATGACATCATTACACATAGGGTAAGTAAATCCATTTGAATTCAATCACTTTTTGAACGAAACCTTCCATAGATATTTACCCATTGTAGAATTGCTCAGAACTTGACTTTCTGGACCTGAATGCCAAAACATTCACGAGATAAAGGGGCTTAAAGTTGACCCATTTTGCACATCCCACCACACTATGAGACATCCATGTCTTCATCACTGGAAAATATAAACGGTTGAGATTGATATGATGCCTAAATAAAAAGTGACCTTTTTAAAAAATCTTTAACGTCAATGATCTAAAAACGTGTAAAAGCTGGGGTTTTTCATCTGAGGTTTTTGTGTTTTGTCCGCCATCGGTTGAGACACAACATGCTCTTGAATATAGTCAGGGTGGGTGTCATTTCAATCATAGAAATAGAAGATACAGTGCCTTCAGAAAGTATTCACACCCCTTTACTTTTTCCAAATTCTGTTGTGTTACAGCCTAAATTAAAAATAGATTAAATTGAGATTTTATGTCACTGATCTACACACAATAACCCATAATGTCAAAGTGGAATTTTGTCTTTAGAAATGTTTACGAATTAATTAAAATGATAAGCTGAAATGTCTTGAGTCAATAAGTAGTTTAGGCTTGTCATGGCAAGCCTAAATAAGTTCAGGAGTAAAACTGCTTAACAAATCCCATAAGTTGTATGGACTCATTCTGTGTTCAATAATAATGGTTAACATGATTTGTCAATGACTACCCCATCTCTGGACCCCAAACATACAATTATCTGTAAGTTCCTTCAATCAAGTAGTGAATTTCAAACACAGATTGAACCACAAAGACCAGGGAGGTTTTTCAATGCCTCGCAAAGAACGGCAACGATTTGTAGATGTGAAGAAAATGAATAAAATAAAACTCCCTTTGAGCATGGTGAAGTTAGTAATTAGGCTTTTGATGGTGTATAAATGCCAGTCACTACAAAGATACAGGCATCAGATAGGAAGGAAACTGCTAAGGGATTTCACCATGAGGCCGATGGTGATTTTAAAACAGTTACAGAGTTTAATGGTTGTGATATGAGACAACTGAGGATTTATCAACAACATTGGAATTACTCCACAATACTAACCTAAATGACAAAGTGAAAAGAAGGAAACCTGTACAGAATAAAAATATTCCAAAACATGCATCCTGTTTGCAACAAGGCAAACAATGTGGCAAATAAATTTACTTTATGTCCTGAATAGAAAGCGTTATGTTTGGGGAAAATCCAACATAACACATTACTGAGTACCACTCTTCATATTTTCAAGCATGGTGGTGGCTGCATCATATTATGGGTATGCTTGTCATCGGCAAGGACTAGGGAGTTTTTTTTAGGATAAACAGAAATGGAATACAGCTAAGCACAGGCAAATCCTAGAGGAAAACCTAGTTCAGTCTGCTTTCCAACATACACTGGGAGACAAATTCACCTTTCAGCAGGACAATAACCTAAAACACAAGGCCAAATCTACGCTAGAGTTGCTTACCAAGACGACATTGAATGTTCCTGAGTGGATTAGTTACAGTTTTGACTTAAATCGGCTTGAGAATCTATGGGAAGACTTGAAAATGGCTGTCTAGCAATGTTCAACAACCAACTTGAGAGAGCTTGAAGAATTTGTAAAAGAATAATGGGCAAATATTGTACAGTTCAGGTGTGCAAATCTCATAGAGACGTACTCAAAAAGACTCACAGCTTTAATCACTGCCAAAGGTGTTTCTGCACCCCTTCCCACTACTTTGGCCCCAACAGGTCCTATTCTAGGCCGTCAGCCTGGGAGGCTGGAAACCCTTCTCTCAAAGCCCCTGTAGTTCTTCTGCACCAAAATCTCTGATACCCAAAAACTTCTCTACTACTGCTACTACCAATTCAATCTTCTGGGATTTCCGTTCCATCTGTGCGGTGCAATTAATGAAAATAGCAATAAATGGCAAGAAGCCAACCTTACTAAAGCACAAACTGTTCGGGTCACTCTGTACTAGCCTACTAGTCACAGGGATCCTCTCAGGCTCCCTCAACCTTTTCCCACCATCCTCTACTTTCCTCACTGCCTCAGCATATGACACTTTCTGCACTGCTTTCACCCTGGACACTTAAATCTGTCTCACTCGCACAGGACATTATTGATCCCCAGCAACATGGCCACCCCCACAATTGACACACTCCACTTGTTCCATCGAAACGACACACTCGTTTGTCCCATCCCCTCCAGTACACTTCTCACACCTCTGAATCTCCCTCCTACTTACTGCTGCAACATGACCATAAACTTGACACCTGAAACACGGTAGTGGGTTCGTAACAAAAGCTATCACGGGATAAGTTATATACCCTAGCATGACTTTATCCGGCAAACACTCTGAATCAAAATTCAGAACGACAGACAGGGTCTCCTCAGTCTTGCGCTTGCCACAGGGTCTGCGCACCAAACGGCATGTATCACAGACAACGAGGATCCCCAACTTCAGTTGATCCACCTTAACACTCAACCCCACCCCAGTTATCACTCCTTTCAGCTGCGCTGTGCTCCAGAGAGCAAAGCAGGACACTGCTTTCATCCCGAGTCTCGAAACGCGCAGCACTGTCTTCCTCTGAGCAGCAGACATACCAAAAAATCAACACAAGTCCACCTCTGGATACTTTGATCGAATTGACAGAACCCAACTCCTTCTTCAACCAGCCTGATACCACAAACGAATCGGCCAAAAGGCATGGATCCACTTTCTCCACGAATTGTACTCCCACTGGGCCAGAGAAATCTATGGCATTTTCCTGATCATTGGGGTGAGGCTCGGAAGCCTTCACCTCACCTGACGATGCAAGTTATTTCTCCTCACTTTTGTCAGAATCAATTTCAAGTTCACTATCCGTCGACTACTCAGGGTCTACAGACGCGTAACGTGCATTTTTCTCTCCTGTACTTGACCCAAAGGAGAAAGTACTCAGCTTGTATAACATGCATTTTTCTCTCCTGCACTTGACCCAAAGGAGAAAGTACTCAGCTTGTATTTCGCAGTCGGTTTGGGTTTGGACCTTGCACCCTTCTTTCTGCTTTGTTTCTTCTCGCCATCTGCCCTCTTCCTCGCCCGGTCCTCCGACATGATGACTTCCATCTCCGTGTGGGACTTCAGAAACATCTACAGGTTGCGCGCACACATACCATTTGAGACGCAAAATTACCATCAGAGACGCACGCGCATGCGCTTTGAGGTTCGCAGACCACATGGTGTCAGCGCGCATAATCTGCAGCATTAGTGGATACTTTCAGGGCAGGTCTACCGGTGACTAAGTGACTTTTCATAGCAGGTTAGGATAATTAGGTTAAGGAAAGGGATAGCTAAAATTATCCAAGACGCTACTCGAAAATATCTAGCTACAACCAGGTCTGCCCTGACAACAGTCTTGTTTTCAACTAATACAGTCGTGGTCAAAAGTCTTGAGAATGACACAAGTATTGGTCTCCACAAAGTTTGCTGCCTCAGTGCTTGATGATGGCAATTTGCATATACTCCAGAATGTCATGAAGAGTGATCAGATGAATTGCAATTAATTGCAAAGTCCCTGGCAGCTTCATGAAAATGAACTTAATCCCAAAAAAACATTTCCACTGCATTTCAATCCTGCCACAAAAGGACCAGCTGCCATCATGTCAGTGATTGTCTCGTTAACACAAGTGAGAGTGTTGATGAGGACAAGGCTGGAGATCATTCTGTCATGCTGATTGAGTCAGAATAACAGACTGGAAGCTTTAAAAGGAGGGTGGTGCTTGAAATCATTGTTCTTCCTCTGTCAACCACGGTTACCTGCAAGGAAACACGTGCCGTCATCATTGCTTTGCACAAAAAGGGCTTCACAGGCAAGGATATTGCTGCTAGTAAGATTGCACCTAAATCAACCATTTATCGGATCATCAAGAACTTCAAGGAGAGAGGTTCAATTGTTGTGAAGAAGGCGTCAGGGCGCCCAAGAAAGTCCAGCAAGCACCAGGACCGTCTCCTAAAGTTGATTCAGCTGCGGGATCAGGGCACCACCAGTGCAGAGCTTGCTCAGGAATGGCAGCAGGCAGGTGTGAGTGCATCTGCACTCACAGTGAGGCGAAGACTTTTGGAGGATGGCCTGGTGTCAAGAAGGGCAGCAAAGAGGCCCCTTCTCTCCAGGAAAAACTTCAGGGACAGAGTCATTTTCTCTGATGAATCCCCTTTCCGATTGTTTGGGCCATCCGGAAAACACCTTGTCCGGAGAAGACAAGGTGAGCGCTACCATCAGTCCTGTGTCATGCCAACAGTAAAGCATCCTGAGACCATTCATGTGTGGGGTTGCTTCTCTGCCAAGGGAGTGGGCTCACTCACAATTTTGCCTAAGAACACATCCATGAATAAAGAATGGTACCAACACATCCTCAGAGAGCTCACAACCATCCAAGAACAGTTTGGTGACGACCAATGCCTTTTCCAGCATGATGGAGCACCTTGCCATAAGGCAAAAGTGATAACTAAGTGGCTCGGGGAACAAAACATCGACATTTTGGGTCCATGGCCAGGAAACTCCCCAGACCTTAATCCCATTGAGAACTTGTGGTTGATCCTCAAGAGGCGGGTGGACAAACAAAAACCCACAACTTCTGACAAACTCCAAGCATTGATTATGCAAGAATGGGCTGCCATCAGTCAGGATGTGGCCCAGAAGTTAATTGACAGCATGCCAGGGCGGATTGCAGAGGTCTTGAAAAAGAAGGGTCAACACTGCAAATATTGACTCTTTGCATAAACTCAATGTTATTGTCAATGAAAGCCTTTGACACTTATGGAATACTTGTAATTATACTTCAGTGTACCATAGTAACTACTAACATAAAGATCTAAGAACACTGAAGCAGCAAACTTTGTGGAGACCAATACTTGTGTCATTCTCAAAATCTTTGACCACGACTGTACAATTCGACGCTGGATGCTTCTCTTTTCTTGTGACCAATGTGCAATCCGGACTCCGACCTGCGAAGGGCAGCAATACGCAACACAGCGTCTAGTCTGCCGGAAATTCACGGGAAGAAGAAGTAGTAAACGGAAGTGAACAGTGACTGAGAACAATTTCCGCGTTAGCGTTTTTATTGTTATTTAACCCCTTGGAACTCAACATATGACTCATTTAACTGCACAGCATTACATACAAGGCGGTGTTTAATTTGCGTTGGAGACAGGACTTGGTTGATAGAGGTTATTTAGGTAACGCTAGCTAGCTGCTAACAATGGCTAACTGTACGGCTTTTCACACTCAAATTGCCTCCATCATGGAGTTGCTAGCTAATGCAGCCGTGGCAGACATATGTAAACTCGTAGACGACGATTATGCAGTGTTTCGTTTGGAAATAACTCAAAGCCAGAAAGAAAACAGGGCATTGCGGAGGAAACTACAGCTATTGGAACTGAAGGTGGCACGGGAGCGCGCAGAGGGCACCGATAGTGTCAAGATCCTCGACCGATACAGAGGAATGCCAAGAGGTACATTTTGCAGTAGGTGGGGGCTGTCGCCCAGTTACGCTCTGCCCATGTATTCAGATGTGTTACCTAGAATTGGGCTCAGGACCAGATTGAGAAATCATAGGCCGGGGGCTTTACTTTAAAAAAAATATATATATAGCCCCTTCCAGGCACACCATACTTTTTTGTAAAGAAATCCGTGCACCAAGATGCAATTCGACGTGTTACATTTACTGTTGAAGAAAATGTCCCATTATAATAAAGCCATAATACCATTTATGATGTGTCATAGGCTACAGTTAAGCAGAGGCGTTTTTAGGATTTCCACACATGGGGAACGTCTGTTAATGGAATAATTGCATTTCATGCTATTCTACTTCATTTACATGACAGAAGACATTAGCAAAATCTTTATTAATTTCACAAAAATGACCGAAATGAGTGGCTACATTGACAAACTGAGATCAATCTGGTCTTGAATTCAAACTCACCTAATGATGAAGATGAAGCCATAGGCCACTACTCACAGTGATGGCCGATGCGCTCCTCTTGGCAATAGCCTATCTCAAGAAGAGCTACTTTGAAAAACAGTGCTGCTGTTGGCAAATAAATGGGAGTTGTTGAGAAAATAAGTTTATTTTGGTTTTACAGACAGATTAGTCTTCTATTTTCAGCAGTAGGCATTTGCTTTCCAAGCTGTATGTTTTTTCCCCCCACTATTGTATTTTCAAATGAGCAAAAGGCCAATGGAAAGCCACAACCAACCATAGAAATATAATCCATAGATGGCAGTTCCCATTCAAGTCATGAATGGTTTAAATCCAGTTGTAGAATCTATGCCAAGGCCTCCTGTAGCTCAGTTGGTAGAGTATGGCGCTTGCAATGCCAGGGTTGTGGGTTCGATTCCCACGGGGGGCCAGTATGAAAAATGTATGCACTCACTAACTGTAAGTCGCTCTGGATAAGAGCGTCTGCTAAATGACTAAAATGTAAGGCGCATTGAAGCTGTTCTGGCAGTTCGTGGTGGCCCAACACCCTTTTAAGACTCTTTATGTTGGTGTTTCCTTTATTTTGGCAGTTACGTGTATGTGCTTGTGAGAAATTTTTTTTTAGGAACGATTGATCCTCTGTGGCTAAATTATGCTATCTGGTGTATTTTGAACATTGAGAGCAGGCTCCCGTGGTTGGATAATAAATAAATACGTTTATTTTTTATTTATTTTGCCTCTTGGGCCCGCTATGGGTTTGGGCCCAGCCCCTGATTCACACAATTGACCAGTCACATTTTTTTATTATGCAGTTAATTTTATTTTATGAATCAGTTACCCAATCAAGGCAGGGCCCCATACCTCCTCTCCTCCCCCCAGCTGACGACTAGCAGCAGCAGGCTGTCTACACTTATTGAGAGCGGGCTCCTGAATCGTCCTGTAGTTGGCAGTTGCAGTAAAACAAAGATGTACTACATATCTAAAACTGTATAATATATATAGTGTGTGTATATATATATATATTTATTTTTTTGTACTTTTTTTTTTGCTGCCTCTTGGTCCCCCACGGGTCTGGGCCCAGGGGCTTCAGCCTCGGTAAGCCCCTGCATTAATCCGGCCCTGATTGGGCTTGGTCAGTTTTTGGATCGTATGCAATAATGCCCCTGATTACTGCTATCTTGCACAAACACACTATCATATTCTAACCAGATTCTTCATTTACTGAATTTCCTATAATTTACTCATTTAAAACAATATGATGCATGGAACATAATCAATCGATCTATAAATCTTATATCAAGAAGTTATGCGAAGTCATCCTTGCCAATTCTAGACATTGTCAATAGTGTACAATATAGCGTTGAGCATTGACAGTAGCTAAACTAACCACCTCTTTTCCCCCAATCACTCTCTCAGGTGAAGGACATCTCACTGGAGGCTACAGGAGCTTTGTGAAGCCAGCGGGATGCAATACATGGAGAGATGACCAACCAATCACTGTTGATGAGGGGAGTGGAACCTCAACCCAGCATGTTATTGTGATAGAGGTTAGTGTAATAGTATTACATAAAAATTACAGTACATCAAATGTGGCCAGTTTATATCAGAAAAGGCTCCCCTCAGCTATTCACTTCCTTACGTGTACATCCTTATTTATCTGCCATAGGGGAGCTTGTGAGATGACATTGTTATCCAATTCCAGTCAAGTATCGGTAGTAACATCCGCTATTCTTGTGTCAGTCTGCAGATGCAGAGGCTGCAAGTCCTGGGGTCAAGCAGGGTAGGACTGAAGTAGAGGACCCACAACACAGCAAAGACATCCAGACTGGAGCGCCCCCTGTAGCCACGGAGGACCCCACCACCGCTGCCCGACGCAGCATCACGGAGGTCAGTGGAACGCCGAACGCCGTCCTCAAGTCAGAGACAGACGCCGACATTTTAACTGTAACACACAGGCTCTTACACACAGGATCTGACCACAGATCAGACAGGCTTGGGCCACTGGGCTGTCCTCCTGCTCCCGGCTCAGAGTATTTACCCGTATTTCACCAGAGCCAGAGGACTGTTAATTCCTGTGGTGATGGTGATGCGTTAGACACTGGTGGTGATGATCTGTCTTGTTCTTACACTACAGAGATGGACCCTGGCAACATGCCCTTGGGTTTAGAGACACAGACTGATCTGTCTAGAGAGGACTGCAACCAGTACAGTAGTAGTGTATACTCTGAAGGGTGCCTAGATAAGAAAGGGAAGGTTATAGTCGTTGATGAGGTGACTGTGAAAGAGGAGGGCGACGCACCTTCCAGATGGAATTCGGATAGTCACCTAGGAGACAGACACTCACAGGGCAGAGATTTCTTACATTACAGAGAAAGCTTAGAGACAAATATAAATATTGTCACCCACTCCCCTTTACACGAGTTCAGGGATCCCGACCCAGTGACCACGTCACTGGCACCTTCCGATTCACACGGCTGCGTCCTTTTCGATCAGGTATTGAACTCAAACGACCAAAGAGCCAAGGCTCGGGTAGGGGGAGCAACATCAGGCAATAGTAAAGAGAAACGGTTCCTCTGCATGTTCTGTAACAAAGGCTTCAGCAGCCTCCAGAAGGTGGAGATCCACCAGAGGGTCCACACAGGGGAGAAACCTTACAGCTGTACCCAGTGTCACATGCGCTTTGCCCAGGCTGGTCATCTGAAGAGGCACCAGAGGGTCCACACAGGGGAGAAACCCTACAGCTGCCCCCAGTGTGAGAAGAGGTTTTCCCGCCAGGAACAGCTGAAGATGCACCTGAAGGTCCATACGGGATAGAGGCCGCTCACCTGTACGCGCTGAGGGAAGAGATTCTCAGAGAGGATACACCAGCAGAAAAACCATTCTGCTCTATAACATGTAAAGTAACCATTCCACTAGGTAGCTTCTGACGTTTAGATCAATCTCTGCATTAAAGACAAAGATACATTTTCATTGTCAGCAGAAAACATCAACAGATGCATTTGGAATAATGAGCGTAAGACTAACAGTGTTGAATATTCCTGGGTAGAATATTGCATCCAGACTTTGTGTGAAAATGAATGCCTAAAAAGTCTGTTACATATTGTGTTTGTACTGTGTAGGCTATATGATGTTCACAAATGCCTGTTTCATTACTTCTGTTCAACTACTGTTTTTTTCCCCCAATACACTTTTAATGAGAAAATGTATGCAGTTTATCGAGTTTGTGCAGATTTTTAGTTGAGACTAGTGACGGGGGCATTTTCATGTTTCAGCATGACAATGCCCCTGTGCAAAAAGCGAGGTCCATACAGAGCCCTGACCTCAACCCATCAAACACCTTTGGGATGAATTGGAACACCGACTGCGAGCCATGCCTAATCACCCAACATCAGTGCCCGACCTCACTAATGCTCTTGTGGCTGAATGGAAGCAAGTCCCTGCAGCAATGTTCCAACATCTAGTGAAAAGCCTTCCCAGAAGAGTGGAGGCTGTTATAGCAGCAAAGGGGGGACCAACTCCATATTAATGCCCATGATTTTTGAATGACATGTGCGACAAGCAGGTGTCCACATACTTTTTGTCATGTAGTGTATTTAAGGAGAGCAAATTGATATACAATCCCGAAATCAGCTAACGGTCAACAGTAAAACAAAGCTTAAAATTATGTTTGAGTGAAAGTTAATGGTGAATTCGCTTCCGGACATGGTAGACTCCTCCTCACCACTGTGTTGAGATCAGCTGTGCGGGTGAATTTAGCACGTATTGATGCTTTAACGAGACATCAGCTGCCGATATTCTAGTGCCATCGATGTTCTTAGACCACTGCGCCACTCAGGAGGACATTTCACTGATGTGTAAATGATCAGACTATTGATTTTACTTCTTGAAAACATTTCCTTCCTCTCCGGCAACTGAGTTAGGAAGGACGCCTTTATCTTTGTAGTCACTGGGTGTAATTAATAACTTCACCATGCTCAAAGGGATATTCAATGTCTATTTTTTTTTATCCGTCTACCAATAGGTGCCCTTCTTTGTGAGGCATTGAAAAACCTCCCAGGTCTTTGTGGTTGAATCTGTGTTTGAAATTCGTAATTGTATGTGTGGTGTACAGAGATGAGGTAGTCATTCAAACACACAGAGAGAGTCCATGCAATTTATTATGACTGGTTATGCAAATGTTTACTCCTGAACTTACTTAGGCTTGCCATAACAAAGCGGTCTTCACTATTATTCTATGATGTAGAAAATAGTAAAAAATAAAGAAAAACCTTTTCGGAGAAGTCATTATTGATGAAGAACTGAGATGAGAACTGAGCTTTTTGGCCATGCACACCAGTGGTGGCTTTGGCGTTGAAATGAGAATGCATAAGCAGATAAGAACCCCATACCTATTGTAAAATATGGTGGTGGATCTTTGATGTTATGGGGCTGTTTTGTTTTCACTGGTCCTGGGGCCCTTGTTAAGGTCAAGGGGCATCAGAAACTTTACCCAGTACTAGGACATTTTAGCCAAAAACCTGGATCTTCCAGAAAGACAATAACCCCAAGCACACATCAAAATCCACAAATAAATAGTTGATTGACCACAGAATCTGTCTCCGGACCCAAATCCCATTGAATACCTGTGGTTTGAATTGAAGAGGGCAGTCCATAAGCGCAAACGAAGGATATCAAGGATCTGGAAAGATTCCGTATGGAGGAATGGTCTAAACTCCCTCCCTACGCACAACCATTGGTCGATGCTTGCAACGTCTGAGCAGGGGAACGTGACCATGATGTGGTTAGTTGATACGTCAAATACCTATCCAGGTGTTGTAAGGAGTCAGCAACCTATGAGTAGAGAAACGCACCCATTGAGATGCATAGATTGCCGTCATATCTTGTCCATAGACTGCTTACAGGGTAAGGAAACCAATGTGTAATTTTGTAATTTGGGTTTACTATCCCTTTAAACCTAACCTATGACCTGACCCATCACCTTATATATTACTGCCCCACAGTGGCAAGAAGTGACATCCCAAAAAACACAAACAATATGATGATTTGGATATGAAGCGCGAAAATGATAATATAGTTAGCATTGACTTGCATTGGATTTGTGCCACAAATGCTAAAAAGTTATCATTTGAAACCGTGGCCAGGTATGCTCATCCCCAGAATCTCTTTACGTGTCTATTTTCAAAGGATAAAGCTAACAACTTTAACAACTTTATAGTTAAGAACACAATAACAATATGGAAGAACATTCAATGTATTATACAAGAACCAATATCCCTCACTAACAACACAACCCTATGGAACAATCCTTGGATAGCTTTTCAGAATTCACCGATAAATTGGACCACATGGAAAACAAAAGGTATAGAAAACCGTACATGACTTGGTAACAGGAAATAAATGTATGTCCATGACAGAATGAAAAAGTAATTCTGGACTGACCAATGTAGCTAGTTTCAAATACATGCAAATCAATTTTGATTTGAAATCTTTTGGACATCAGAGCAACCTTAAGGGAATCTTATTCAAGTCAGAAAAGGATGTTCATATGATAGGGAAGATATACAAAACCTTGCAGAGAGCACATCCATCTGACAATCTCTTAGAAAGAAATATAAACTATTGGAACCAAGACTTAAAAATAACTGATGTTGGCACAAGATGGAGGGAAAGTTGGAGCATAACTAATGAAAATGTACGGTTAATCCAGTATAAACTATATTATACAAGACAAAATTCACAAATTCTACAGCACAACAGCAGAGTCATGTCTTAAGTGTAAAACTAATAATGACTCCATAATCCATGCTTTTTGGTAATGCTATAAAGTCCAAAAGTTGTGGGTGGAGCTAGAAAGTTGGCTGTCAGAAGTATTACAATGTAAACTTACTTTTAATCAGTCTATCTGCATATATCAAGACATGGCATATGGGGGGTGTAGTGAGATACCCAATGTGCTGGACGATTCTCTTATCACTCATCTTGAAAAAACATCAAAGCAGAGATGTCTGCCAGGCACACAGAGATACATGTGTATGTGTGGTTTTCATATAACACACACACTAACAAACACCTACTTTACGAAATAGTTAAGTCGGGTTTGTCTGATGATGACTTTTCACTTTATCATAGCTGACTCATATTTACCAACAACATCATATTTATGTCCACCATGATGGGTTTAACAACAATGAAGTCATTCTGTAACTACAGTAAAGGACTCAAACGTAGTGGGGATGGTTAAACACTCCATGTTGAAAGTGTGTTTATTATCTGTGTGTGTGTGTGTGTACGTACCTGGGGGTGTGTATGTCTGTGTAATCTGTATCACCTCTCTCTTCCAGGAGGAGGAGGTTCCAGAGGTGCTGCTGGTGAAAGAGGAGGGGTGTGAGGAGGGTCTGGGGAACCCTGAGGGGACCATGGTCATGGAAGACAACCAGACAACACCTCCTCCTGAGCCCACAGAGGAACCAGCTGAGCGGCACAGGACCACACACAGTCTCACTGAGGTGAGCCCACTGTAAACTACTGTCTGAATAGTATTCCACTAAGGTTCTCTGAGTACAACATTGGTAGTAAGTGCTGAGAATAGAGAAATGTTACTCCTACTTTAATGGGTAAATATAAAAGCTATGCATGAAGCCTCTGCAGTCCTAAGTCACTTAGTCTAGTTGACATATTTAGGACACCTCATGACCAGGATGGCATATGGAATTGTTTTAAGAAGGTCATATCATGGATCATTTAGCTATTTGATTTAGAACATTTGTTTGATACCTAAAGGGGTCCTAAAGTTCTAAATCCAATAGCTAATGATCCATGATATGACCTTCAAAACAATTCCATATGCCAGCTTAGAACAACCCCCCCAACAGCTTAACCCCCACCTGTGGACGTCGGGCCCTCATACCACCCTCATGGAGTCTGTTTCTGACCGTTTGAGCAGACGGGGGTTGTTCTAAGCTGGCATATGGAATTGTTTTAAGAAGGTCATATCATGGATCATTTAGCTATTTGATTTATAACATTTGTTTGATACCTAAAGGGGTCCTAAAGTTCTAAATCAAATAGCTAAATGATAGGCAATTAGCAAGACACCCCCAATAAAGAAGTGGTTCTGCAGGTGGTGACTACAGACCACTTCTCAGTTCCTATGCTTCCTGGCTGATGTTTTGGTCACTTTTGAATGCTGGCGGTGCTTTCACACTAGTGGTAGCATGAGACGGAGTCTACAACCCACACAAGTGGCTCAGGTAGTGCAGCTCATCCAGGATGGCACATCAATGCGAGCTGTGGCAAGAAGGTTTGCTGTGTCTGTCAGCGTAGTGTCCAGAGCATGGAGGCGCTACCAGGAGACAGGCCAGTACATCAGGAGACGTGGAGGAGGCCGTAGGATGGCAACAACCCAGCAGCAGGAACGCTACCTCTGCCTTTGTGCAATGAGGAGCAGGAGGAGCACTGCCAGAGCCCTGCAAAATGACCTCCAGCAGGCCACAAATGTGCATGTGTCTGCTCAAACGGTCAGAAACAGACTCCATGAGGGTGGTATGAGGGCCCGACGTCCACAGGTGGGGGTTGTGCTTACAGCCTAACACCGTGCAGGACGTTTGGCATTTGCCAGAGAACACCAAGATTGGCAAATTCGCCACTGGCGCCCTGTGCTCTTCACAGATGAAAGCAGGTTCACACTGAGCACATGTGACAGACGTGACAGAGTCTGGAGACGCCGTGGAGAACGTTCTGCTGCCTGCAACATCCTCCAGCATGACCGGTTTGGTGGTGGGTCAGTCATGGTGTGGGGTGGCATTTCTTTGGGGGGCCGCACAGCCCTCCATGTGCTCGCCAGAGGTAGCCTGACTGCCATTAGGTACCGAGATGAGATCCTCAGACCCCTTGTGAGACCATATGCTGGTGCGGTTGGCCCTGGGTTCCTCCTAATGCAAGACAATGCTAGACCTCATGTGGCTGGAGTGTGTCAGCAGTTCCTGCAAGAGGAAGGCATTGATGCTATGGACTGGCCCGCCCGTTCCCCAGACCTGAATCCAATTGAGCACATCTGGGACATCATGTCTCGCTCCATCCACCAACGCCACGTTGCACCACAGACTGTCCAGGAGTTGGCGGATGCTTTAGTCCAGGTCTGGGAGGAGATCCCTCAGGAGACCATCCGCCACCTCATCAGGAGCATGCCCAGGCGTTGTAGGGAGGTCATACAGGCATGTGGAGGCCACACACACTACTGAGCCTCATTTTGACATGTTTTAAGGACATTACATCAAAGTTGGATCAGCCTGTAGTGTGGTTTTCATTTACATTTACATTTTAGTCATTTAGCAGACGCTCTTATCCAGAGCGACTTACATGAGCAATTAGGGTTAAGTGCCTTGCTCAAGGGCACATCGACAGATTTTTCACCTAGTCGGCTCGGGGATTAGAACCAGCGACCTTTCGGTTACTGGCACAACGCTCTTAACCACTAAGCTACCTGCCGTCCCGTTTTCCACTTTAATTTTGAGGGGGACTCCAAATCCAGACCTCCATGGGTTGATACATTTGATTTCCATTGATAATTTTTGTGTGATTTTGTTGTCAGCACATTCAACTATGTAAAGATTTTTTTTTTAATAAGATTATTTCATTCATTCAGATCAAGGATGTGTTGTTTAAGTGTTCCCTTCATTTTTTTGAGCAGTGTATATTTGTACACATATTTAACCCCTTATTTTTGTTGGCACAAAAGTACCTCAATACTTCCATTCATTTGTATGGATTACCTTTAGACCAGTCCCGTGACACTTGTGGGGGTTGTAGACCAAATGGAGAACACCATCGTGTTCTACAGTGGGGTGATATTAGTTTGAAGCGTAGAACACAATCGTGAGTCTCCCCTTTCTATGGAGTGTTCATTCATATTAGTTTTGTAGGCCAAATCGTTTGGATACTACAGACGTTTTCGTGAGAATACCAATTTTTGGGATGTCTCCTGGTCTGACAAACAGCGCTGTAGCTCTGCCACTTTCCACCGCAGTTGCGCAAGGGCGGCATAAGCAGACGCGGTGGATTGAGACGCAGCCCATGCAAAGAAACATACAGTATCTCTATCTTAAACTGACGGATTTTGATGGGGATTTTTTTTGTTACTTCAATTCTAGGGCAGAGATGGGTAACTTTGATAGGGGTGGGGGCCACAAAAAAATTGAGCTCATCATGAGGGGCCGCAGTGGCTCTCCCACCCCCCCCACCTTGCAAGCAAAACATTTTAGCGGCCCCCCTCATCCCTCGTGACAGCGAAGAGAAACATTTGTAGTTTTAAAGTTCATTTCATGTAATTCTGCACATTTTGCCATGGAGCGTAGAGAAGATTTTGCAATTTTATAACTAATTTCATGCAATTCTACTCATTTTACCATAGGGTGGAGGCAAATGTTTGCAGATTTTATTATGATAACTGATGATCAATGGGCCCCACACCGGTTGGTAGTTCGACCATGCTTACTACAAGTTTAGATAGCTGGCCGCTAGACTCATTTACCAATAAAAAATAAAAAAAGTGCTGACATGGGCTAATTGAGTGACTGCTGAGGCACAACCAAATTTCGAAATTGCACCTTGTGTATTCTATTATTCTAACTCTCAACAATATGTTGAGACCCCGACTGAGTTCCTAACAATTATTATTTTTATTGGTCCGCAGGCCTACGAAAGGGGGTCAGGCCACCAGTTGCCCATCCCTGCTCTAGGGGTTAACCTCAGACCTTATTTTCTGCGTTTATCATAAAACCCAATCTTTCCCCATTCATTTCACCTGTAACAATGGCTGAACGAACCAGAGGTAACTCATTTCTGTTTTCTATTACTCAAGCTGGTGAGCTCTATAGAGTTCAAAGTTGGCAATACCTCATCGCCACATCGCGATTTGCAAAAATGTCAATGAGTGTCATCATTATCTTTCCTTTGTGTAATCTCTAGTGGACAGACTGCGGAAACATTCAATGGGACCGTAGATCTGTCATGGTACAATGGGATGCATGAGATCAGCAGCAGTAGTTCCTGTGCTTGGGTTTTTCCTCACTGGTTATTTAGGCAAATCACGATTTCGCAGATGTTAGCATCTTTTGTATTTCGGAAGTGGATGGGACATTTGGCCCATAGACTTACCCATAACTTGCAAAGAGAGGGTGGAGCTCTTCGTTCCGGTTCCGATCCTCATTCTATCTCTTCTCTTAACACGTATAGACCCAGAACTTAATCAAGCATCTGAGCAATTATGCAAGACTTTAGTTCTGGGTTAACTGATATTACCTTTTGCGGTACCTCAAACTGTTGTGATTACCAGCTGAGATATAAACTTTTATGAGTTGGTTTTACTCCTGGCTCAGACTTTATCTAGGTACTGTCTTAACATCATCCTAAAAACCTACTCTGAACTGGGAGTTATGATGCTCATTGACATTGTTGCAAATTATGGGGAATAACCAATCGCGGTGAGGCATCGCCAGCTGTGAACTATATAGCACGCTTCAGACAACCGCGGTGAATGTGACTACATCTTAATTTTCTAAATTGCTTTGGCACAGAAGCCTAGGCATCAAGTCACCTGCTGATAATGTTGCGTACAACGTTGCATATAATGTTTGAAAGGTTTATCATTTTCATCGAACACAATCAAAGTTAACATAAGCCCTAAATGCCATCAATTGCCCAATTTATAGGCATGCCCAATTTATTTATAACGTGATGTTGCGCTCCAAAGGAATTACTTGAAATAACATGATGTAGGTAATTAAATAATAATAATACAAACTTTTCCCACAGCCCCAGCTAACACACCTGACTCCAACAATCAACTAATCATGATCTTCAGTTTAGAATGCAATTAGTTGAATCAGCTGTGTTTGCTAGAGATGTGGGGAAAGTGTGACACCACTCCGGCGCCCAAGGACTGGAGTTACCCATCACTTGATATAAGGCATGTGGAATACAATCAGGGAGAACTCTCTTCAGCTGGTGGCGCTAATAAGAGAGGCTGTGGTAGATTATACAGGTTGGTCCTCAGGGTGAGGGGTACTGTGGTCAATGTCTCCACCTAGTGGTAAAATACAGAAAAGGAAACAATAAAACACTTGGAAAGGCCGGGCAAGCATATTTAATCTGCAGTAGATATAATTGATGTAAAACCATTACTGTAAGTTTTAGAACACATCAAATCTAATTTTATTTGTCACATGCCGTATACAACAGGTGTAGACCTTACCGTGAAATGCTTACTTACAAGCCCTTAACCAACAATGCAGTTTTAAGAAAAATAAGAGTTAAGAAAATATTTTCTAAATAAACTAAAGTAAAAATCAAGTAATAAAATAACAATAACGAGGCTATATACAGGGGGTACCGGTACAGAGTCAATGTGCGGGGTACACGTTAGTCGAGGTTGTTGCATATGTTTGTTATTGGAAAATAAACAACAGGGTTAAGCAAAACAGAGCGGGGGTTCGGGTCACTGGGCTTACAAAGGGAAGGGGCCTTTCACAGAAACATACTATAGTCCTTCTCTAGGTTAAGATGATATAGCAATATCAAAACATTATTCTACTAACTTCAAAGCAATTGCATGTGGCTGCATGTGGCTCAGGAACCACTGGCTCGCTGCATTTTCTATTACCAAGACTGGTAACTGGTAAGGACAGCTCACGAGGTCTCTTAAATATATGTCGACTAGGTGGGACTCTTATGACTAAAGACGCTTCATGCATAGCTTTTATTTCGACCCATAAGTGTATGAGTAAAATGTATCTTCTCAGCACATCAAGTAATCAAATCCACTAACAACTTTGCATAGTATAAAATTAACTAACATGTTTGCATAGTACTCATAGCAATCCCTCAATGCCCAATCAGAAGTTGCTCCATAGTAGGGTGCACATATCAGATTTCTTGATCCAACATCCTCTTACTCTGTATCTCATACAGTCAGTAGACATGGAGGATGGGAAGCCTGATCTGCTGCTGGTCAAAGAGGAGACAATAGAAGATGGACCAGAGACCATTGATCTGCTGAGTGGACTAAAGATGGGGGAGCAAGGTAAGGGAGAAATACATATAGCCTACATACAGTAATAGATCTTCAGTGGGAATAGTGATGCACCTGGCTATTATTTTTTCTTAATTCATAAAATGAAATCAATACAGCGTATGTTTACATACAAAAACGCCACATTATAATGTATGAACTTGACCAGGTAATTGACAAAAAAAACTCCATATGTAGTTTTCTCTACCATGTTTGTAAAGTCAATTTTCTAAACTCTTCCTGCAGATGACTGGGTGGCCATCTTGGATTCCCAGACCCAGACAGGTGCAGCCAAGGGCCCAGGGGACAATGTCACTGAGCAGGCCAGGACCAGAGGCGACATAGTGGAGGTCAGTGGATGGGACAGCGTCTTCAACTCTGGGCTGGGGAGCAACACTGTTAATCACAACCAGAAAAAGACAGTGGAACATAAAACAACAACCAAACTTAGTCTCCATGACAACAGACTGGCTGAGACCAGGGCGAGGCGTAGATTTGGTCTGCGAGGGCGAGGAGGTGTCAGTATGCGGCGGGAGAGAACAGACACAGACTCGGCTAGCGATGCTCCGTCCTGCTCCTATAGTTGTGATTCAGAGAGACTGATGGCGCCTCAGGTTAACCCCGTAACAGGTGCTGCCTTCAGCCTGCCTTCTATAGGATCTATCAACTGGAACATGGACCCTGTGACAACACAGACACTTCCTGGCCTTCATCCTCCTCACACTCTCCTAATGTTAAACCAGACCTCGGACAATGCCAGTGCCTCAACACTAAATGGCTACACAAGCCCATTGACAAATGACAGTGGTAGTGATGCTATCAGTAGATCCGGTGGCAAAGAGAAGCGCTTCCCCTGTTCATTCTGTGGGAAAGCCTTCAGTTTCCGCAAACAGGTGGAGATCCACCAGAGAATGCACACAGGGGAGAAACCTTTCAGCTGCCAACTGTGCCGGGCCAGTTTTTCACAATCATCCAGCTTGAAGAGGCACCAGAGAGTCCACACAGGGGAGAAACCCTACAGCTGCCCCCAGTGTGAGAAGCGGTTCTCCCACCAGCACCATCTGAAGGTGCACCTGAAGGTCCACACGGGAGAGAGGCCGTTCGCCTGTACGCACTGCGGGAAGAGGTTCTCAGAGAGGAGCTACCTCAGGATACACCAGCAGCAAATGCACACGGCCCATGTATAGTGTATAGTGATATGTAATGTAGTACTAGTTAGTTTGTAGTTAATTCTGTTGGTTTTGGATGTAGTAGGGAACTGGATGAGGTGAACTGAGGAAAGCATGAGTATGATGAGGCAGAGGAAATGATATGGTGATGGTGTCTGTAAAAATGTTTCACTGATTAAGAGTGACAACTTTGTCCTGTTGTTTGATGATGTTTTGTAATGAGGAAATGATTGGGCCTTACTTTTTATGTTTACTTGACATAAAGTAGTGAAGCTGTGTGTAATGTGTAACCTTTTCCAAAGTATTCTAAAATAATTTTTTATCAAAGTGAGGGTACCAGATTTACAGAAAATCTAGTGTTACCATAGTGAGAAAAGTTATTCTACTTATATCGTTTTGTGGAATAAAAATACTGTACTATTTAAATACAAAGTTGACTCTCTGAATATTTTTGTTTTTCTTATCGGAGTCTTACCAAAATATGTCATTCTTGAATCAACACATTGCCATTTTTTAATAATAAACTCCAATGGCTCCATATTGTAAGGTACTTCAATCAGTGTTAGAGATTAACTTGTCTATGGTTAACATTTTATATTATCATGTCATGTTTCTGTGTGTACAGCAAAGAGTTTCTTATACAAACCTTTATGCTTTTCTGTTCAATTTGTGTTTACAGTCTTGCAGTCCATGAGGACCTGCTGATATCAGGTGTTGCTGGCAGGAGAGACTGGACCTCTGAAGTGGCTGGTCACAATCCCTGGCTCTAGATCAGAACCCTGGATCAGAAGCCGTCACTCTTCCTTCCCGAGTCAGAACAAGGACCCAACTGCGAATGACAGAGACAACACCACCACCACAAAGAAGACAACCAGCGGACAGGTGGACTGAACATCCTCAGTCCTGGTGGTCATCACAGAGACAGAGGCTCCAGTCAGGGATCTAGTCTGCAGCCCAGAACCTCAGTGCATGGCTACCCCACAAATACAGACAGGGTCAGGATGGGCGTTCACCACAAGAGGTACCTAGCCTATAACACAGCACACAATCCAAAGAACACCCGAACAATGGCTAGATGTCAAGGAGGGAGCGCAAAGACTAACCACCTGAAAGTGATTGCTGCTGCTTCTACTTCTTGTGGTGTCATTGGGTCACAACGTGGGAGGCTGAGCATTTGGACGGACGCTGTCAAGCCGTATGCCTGCCCTAAGTGTGGGAAGCGCTTCGCTGAGGCGAACTATGTGAAGAAGCACCAGACCGTTCACACCAAGGAGAGGCCCTTCAAGTGCAAACTGTTACAAGAGCTTCTCCTTCCTGAGTAGCCTTACCAGACATATGAATGTCCACAATGGGGAGGAATTGTAGCAGTGTGGCTTGAGATGTACACAGGGGATGTCTGGGAACTATTCTTTAGCTGACATTATAGTTATGTGAAGTGTCTTGGGGTAGGAGGGTAATTAAACACATACCCCTCATTAACTTGTCATTTGAAACAGGCTTGTGTAAATACCTGTTTTTAGAGAGACAGTAAACCTGGGCTATAACAATTACAGTTGAATATTTACCTTAGATGGAATAAAGTAATTTTTTAAAATGTTCTACTATATTCTTGCTAACACTGTTCTCTCTAAAACACTGATGAATAGGTTTGATGTGTAATGTAATAAGCAGTACTTTATTTCAAAGAACAGTGCGCATACCTTTTTTTATTTAACCACACCCTTTGCTCTATGATGACCCCAACCAACAAGATCCTTGAAGAAAGCCGTCGGTGAGACGCTGGAGTGATGGCGGAAGCGCAAGTGCTGTTTAAAGCTGATAGTGGGTCGAGTAGAGTAGTATTATCTACCCGTACAGTAGGTGGCGGCATGCACATCCAATTGTTGCGAACGCCATTATACCAGAGAAGAAGTAAAACAACATTTTTCGTCAGTGTAAACGGAAGTGAACATTGACCAAGAACAATTTCTTACGTTAGCGTTTTTGTTGTTATTTAGACGTTTATTAACACCCTGGAACTCAAAATATGAATATTTTAACTGCACAACATCACATACTTACCCCAGGTAGTCTTTAATTCGCGTTGGAGACAGGTCGTGGATGATAGATGTTATCTAGGTAACGCTAGCTAACTTAGCTGCTAACAATGGCTAACTGCATGGTTTTTCACACGCAAATAGCCTCCATTATGGAGGTGCTAGCGAATGCAGCCGTGGAAGAGATCTGTAAACTCGTAGACGACGACTATGCAGTGTTTCGTTTGGAAATAACTCAAAGCCAGAAAGAAAACAGGGGATTGCGGAAGAAACTACAGCTACTGGAACTGAAGACGGCACGAGAGCGCGCCCTTGCTAGTCGTCCCAGTAGTGTCAAACTCCTCGACCGATATAGAGGCTTGGCAAGAGGTACATTTTGATTTTGTTCAATGCGGGGGTTGGCGCCCCATTCCTCTCTGCGCATGTGTTCAGATGTGTTACCCAGAATTGGATCTTGTTCAGTGTTTTGGACAGTATGCAATACTTACCTTGATTACCTAGCCATTTTGCTATTTTTTTATTTGACCTTTATTTGACCAGGCTTCTTGCACAAAGACAATCATATTCTAACCAGATTCATGATTTGCTGAATGTCCTATTGTCAAACTCAATTAAAATAATCTGATGCATGGAAAATAATCAATCAATAAATAGTATATCAAGAAGTTATAAGAAGTGTTACCTTACATCCTAGACAGTGTCTATAGTGTACAATATAGCATTGACAGTACCTAATTTAACCACCCCTTTCCCCCAATCACTCTCTTAGGTGAAGGACATCTCACTCGAGGCCATAGAAGCTTTGTGAAGCCAGCAAGACATAACACGTGTAGAGATGACCAACCAATCACTGTTGATGAGGGGAGTGGAACCTCAACCGAGCATGCTATCGTGATAGAGGTTAGTGTCACAGTGTAACATTAGAAATTACAGTGCATCAAATGTGGCCCGTTTATTTCAGAAAGGCTCCCCTCAGCTATTAATTTGCTTACATGTACATCCTTATATATCTAACATATGGGAGTTTGTGAAACTTCCCTGAGATATTGTTATCAAATTAAACTAATTTACCGGTAATAACCTCTCTTCTTGTGTCAGGATACAGAGGCTGCAGGTCCTGGGGTCAAGCTGGAGAGGTCTGAAGGAGAGGAGGACCCACAGCACAGTAGAGACATCCAGACTGAAGCAGCGGCTGGAGTGGCGCCCCCTGTTGCCACGGAGGACCTCACCGCCACCATGCCCCAGCCCAGGACCCGACACAGCATCACGGAGGTCAGTGGAACGCCGAACGCCATCCTCAAGTCAGAGACAGACACCAAGACTTTAACTGTAACACAAAGGCTTTTACACACAGGATCTGACCACAGGTCAGACCCAGAGAGACTGGGGCTGGGGCGACTGGGCTGTCCTCCTACTCCCGGCTCAGAGTATTTACTTTGTGATAACCTGTGCTCAAGGGCGGTTCAAGTTAATTCCCATCGAGACTCAGGTGATGCGTTAGAGGCTGGCAGTGATCTGTCTTGTTCTTACGCTACAGAGATGGACCCTGGCAACATGCCCTTGGGTTTAGAGACACAGACTGATCTGTCTAGAGGGGACTGGAACCAGTACAGTAGTAGTGTATACTCTGAAGGGTGCCTAGATAAGAAAGGCGAGGTTATAGTCGTTGATGAAGTGACTGTAAAAGTGGAGGGTGACGCTCCTCCCACATGGAATGTGGATGAGACTCACTTAGGAGAAGGACACTCACAAGGCAGAGATTTCTTAGATTACAGGGAAAGCTTAGAGACAAATCCAAATGACGTGACCCACTCCCCTTTACACACGCTCAGATATCGAGACCCAGTGTCCACGTTGATGGGGCCTTCCAATTCACATGGCCGCGTCCTTTTCGATCAGGTATTGAACTCAAACGACATGACTAGAACTCAGGCTCAGGGAGGGGGAGCAACATCAGGCAATAGTAAAGAAAAACGGTTCCTCTGCATGTTCTGTAACAAAGGCTTCAGCTGCCTCCAGAAGGTGGAGATCCACCAGAGGGTCCACACAGGGGTGAAACCCTTTAGCTGTACCCAGTGTCACATGCGCTTCACCCAGGCTGGTGACTTGAAGAGGCACCAGAGGGTCCACACAGGGGAGAAACCCTTCAGCTGTACCCAGTGTCAGATGCGCTTCTCCCACTCGTCCAGCCTGAAGAGGCACCAGAGGGTCCACACAAGGGGAAACCCTAAAGCTGCCCCCAGTGTAAGAAGAGATTCACCGACTAGAACCAGCTAAAGATGCACCTGAAGGTCCACATAGAAAGTAACCATTCCACGCGATAGCTTCGGACGTTTAGATCAAACCCTGCATTAAAGACAAAGATACATTTTCATTTTTGTCAGCAGAAAAGATCCACAGATGAATTTGGAATAACGAGAGTAACAGATTTCAGTGTTGAATATTCCTGTAGAATATTGCATCCAGACATTGTGTGATATATAAGGCATATATAAGCCTAAAAAGTATGTTACATATTGTGTTTGTACTGTAGCTATATGATGTTCACAAATGCCTATTTCATTACTTCCATTCAACTACTTTTTTATTTTCTCCAAAACACTTAATGAGAAAATGAATGCAGGTCATCAAGTTCATACAGATTGAGACTTTACATTTGAGTGATTTAGCAGGCACTCTTATCCAGAGCGAAGTACAGTTAATGTATTCATTTTAAGAAAGCTGGGTTAAACAACCACATAACACAGTCGTAGCAAGTACATTTTCCCTAAATAAAGTACTTATCAGCAAAGTCAGTGCTAGTAGGAAGATACATTCTTTTTTGGCAGGGACTCTGCTGTTCTAGCTTCAGTGGGAAGCTGGTTCCATCATTGGGGTGCTAGGACAGAGGAGAGCTTTGACTGGGCTGAGTGGGAGCTGACCCCTCGTAGGGGTGGGGACGGAGGCAAGCACCGTGGTCTTGTAGTGGATGCGAACTTCGACTGGAATCCAGTGGAGTGTGCGGAGTAGCGGGGTGACATGGGAGAACTTGGGAAGGTTGAACACTAGGCGGACTGCAGCGTTCTAGATAAGTTGCAGGGGTTTGATGGCACAAATGGGGAGCCCAGCCAACAGAGAGTTGCAGTAGTCTCGACGGGAGATGACAACCGCCTGGATTAGGGCCTGCTTCGCTTCCTGTGTGAGGACCATGAACCTTGGAGCGGGCAGGCCTTCCCCGGGAGGAAGAGCTGTTCCGTCTTGTCGAGGTTGAGCTTGAGGTGGTGGGCTAACATCCAAGCTGAGATGTCTGTCAGGCACGCAGAGATACATATGTATGTGTGGTTTTCATATGGTGTATTTAACACTTGTTTATGTTTAATAAACACAATGGGACTTTTCATTCTAAGACTTTTATTGAGACTCTCTTTAGTATACATCACATCTGATCTCACTCTATTCGGCATACACATACTAAATATACCTACATACCCACACACTAACAAACACCTACTGTACACATAAATAGTTTAGTCAGGTTTGTCTGATGACTTGACTTATTTTTTACCCACAACATCATATTTATGTCCACCATGATGGGTTTAACAACAATGAAGTCATTCTGTAATTACAGTAAGGACTCAAACATAGTGGGGATGGGTAAACACTCCGGGGGCCATATTTGCGAACGTTAGAAACCGTTTAAATGTAAACAGTTACTGTCTCTGCACATTAGCCAATTAAAATCATTGATTTACTTGCATGTGATAGTAGGCTACATTGTAGCAGGTCCCATCAGATAACCTGCCACACGTTAGTCCTATGCTAACCTCACCAGATGACAGTGATTATTTCCTGGAACAAGTTCTGCATCAGCCAATTATAAATGTTGACGTAGATTGAGGTGAACAAACTACCATAAGAGCGACCTTAAAGTCAAGCACTCTCTATCATCCTACAGATGGCAGTAACAGTTTTAGTTATTTTAAAGAAGTTGATCACGAGTCCAAACTCAAAACCACGTTGGTGAGCATCCACACTAGAGGAAAGTATATCGTTTATCTTCTACAGCAGGGCCGGCCCTAGCCTTTTGGGGGCCCTAAGAGAGATTTGGTTGGGGGGGCCCACCACCTCACGGCAAAACACTTTAGTGGTCCCCCTTTGAGGGCGGAGAGAGAATTTCAGGTTTAAAGTTCCTGCAATTCTACACATTTTGCCATGGGGTGTATGCCGCTTATGCCTTGGACCGGCCCTGTTCTACAGTACACCTGTAAATCAAATGATCAACGCATCCTATAAAAAAATCACTGTAAAAACGGTTAAATCCCCTTGGATTGATGAGGAATTGAAAAATTGTATGGTTGAGAGGGATGAGGCAAAAGGTATGGCAAATAAGTCTGGCAGCCCAATCGATTGGCAAACGTGCTGTAGTAGCTAACAGGGTGTAGTAACATCAGTCAGTGGTGTGTTTTCTGTTCTCTTTAGATAAACAGAGAGCTCTGGTGGTGTTTAACAAACCAGTCTGGCAGCAGCGGTACAGTCCAAAAACTAAACCTCCTGAATGGTACCCTATCCCCTTTATAGCGCAATAGTTTTGACCCTATGGGGCACACTGACACCAATGGGCCCTTGTCAAACGTAGTGCACTAAAATAGGGATTATGGTGCCATTTTGACCACTAGCCTGAACATCTGCTCTGTTTCTACTGAGAACTGTCTAACTGGTGTTGTCTGTGTCCCAGATCTGTCTCTAGTAGCCTGGTCCCAGATCTCTCTCTAGTTGCCTGGTCCCAGATCTCTCTCTAGTTGCCTGGTCCCAGATCTCTCTCTAGTTGCCTGGTCCCAGATCTGTCTCTAGTTGCCTGGTCCCAGATCTGTCTCTAGTTGCCTGGTCCCAGATCTGTCTCTAGTTGCCTGGTCCCAGATCTGTCTCTAGTTGCCTGGTCCCAGATCTGTCTCTAGTTGCCTGGTCCCAGATCTGTCTCTAGTTGCCTGGTCCCAGATCTGTCTCTAGTTGCCTGGTCCCAGATCTGTCTCTAGTTGCCTGGTCCCAGATCTGTCTCTAGTTGCCTGGTCCCCGGTCTGTCTCTAGTAGCCTGGTCCCAGATCTGTCTGGATGGCCCAAACAGACTTTCTCTCAGGCTGTGTCTCTGTTTGTCTAGTTGTTGCACATCGTTTCCGTTCATTGCTCAAGCCAGCCTTGTGGCATTCTCTTACCTAATACCAAAGTTGCAGGGTCTGGATTCACAAAACATTTCTTAAGGTTTTCAAAATCCAGACTCAATGCATGGCTCACCTAGTCTCAACCTGCTTCCAAACAGCAGTACAGGGGAAGGGGGGGGATAATGCACCAAATGTAACTATTGAACAGCCATGCATGTCCCCATCTGTAGCCTATTGGCTGTCTTGACTGAGTCTGCTTCTGGCACCAATAACATCCCTTCTCCTTCTATAGCAGCTCCTTTATTGGTCACTTAGCAGGATGTTACAGTTTAGCACCAGCTCTATGTCTAACTATCTATACCTTTCAGTGCCAATATGACAATTTGTAAGTCGCTCTGGATAAGAGCGTCTGCTAAATGACGAAAATGTAAATGTAAATGTAAATGTGCTGCAAATTAAATCATGTGACTAAACTAAGTAAAAATAACTATACTATGAAACAAAAATAAATAATATAAAGAATGATAGTAAAAAGCTTTGGAGAGCCTTAAATGACATTTTGGGAAAAAAGGCAAACTTCGGCTCCATCATTAATTGAATCAGATGGCTCATTCATTACAAAACCCACTGATATTGCCAACTACTGTAATAACTTTTTAATTGGCAAGATAAGCAAACTTTGGCATGACATGCCAGCAACAAACGCTGACACTAAATATCCAAGTATATCTGACCAAATTATGAAAGACAAGCATTGTACTTTTGAATTCCGTAAAAGGAAGAGGTGAAAAAAATTATTGTTGTCTATCAACAATGACAAGCCACCGGGGTCTGACAATCTGGATGGAAAATTACTGAGGATAATAGCGGACGATATTGCCACTCCCAATTTGCCATATCTTCACTTTAAGCCTAGTAGAAAGTGTGTGCCCTCAGGCCTGGAGCAAAGCAAAAGTCATTCCGCTACCCAAGAATAGTAAAGCCCCCTTTACTGGTTCAAATAGCCGACCAATCAGCCTGTTACCAACCCTTAGTAAACTTCTGGAAAAAATGGTGTTTCACCAGATACAATGCTAATTTACAGTAAACAAATTGACAACAGACTTTCAACATGCTTATAGGGAAGGACATTCAACAAGCACAGCACTTACACAAATTGATGATTGGCTGAGAGAAATTGATGATAAAAAGATTGTGGGGGCTGTTTTGTTACACTTCAGTGTCGTTTTGACATTATTGATCATAGTCTGCTGCTGGAAAAAAGTATGTTTTATGGCTTTACACCCCCCTGCTTTATACGTTTTTAAAAATGTATGCACACATGACTGTAAGTCGCTTTGGATAAAAGCGTCTGCTAAATGGCATATTATTATTATTATATTATTATTATATTGTGGATAAAGAGTTACTTGTATAACAGAACACAGAGGGTGTTATTTAATGGAAGCATCTCCAACATAATCCAGGTAGAATCAGGAATTCTCCAGGGTAGCTGTTTAGGCCCCTTACCTTTTTAAATCTTTACTAACGACATGCCACTGGCTTTGAGTAAAGCCAGTGTGTCTATGTATGCGGATGACTCAACACTATACACGTCAGCTACAACAGCAACTGAAATGACTGCAACACATAACAAAGAGCTGCAATTAGTTTCAGAATGGGTGGCAAGGAATAAGTTAGTACTAAATATTTCAAAAATTAAAAGCATTGTATTTGGGACAAATCATACCCTAAACCTCAACTACATCTCGTAATGAATAATGTGGAAATTGAGCAAGTTGAGGTGACTACACTGCTTGGAGTAACCCTGGATTGTAAACTGTCATGGTCAAAACATATTGATACAACAGTAGCTAAAGTCTGTCCATAATAAAGTGCTGCTCTGCCTTCTTAACAACACTAGCAACAAGGCAGGTTCTACAGGCCCTAGTTTTGTCGCACCTAGACTACTGTTCAGTAGTGTGGTCAGGTGCCACAAAGAGGTACTGCAATTGGCTCAGAACAGGACAGCACGGCTGGCCCTTAAAAGTACACGGAGAGCTAACACTAATGATATGCATGTCAATCTCTCATGGCTCAAAGTGGAAGAGAGATTGATGTCATCACTACTTGTTTTTGTAGGAAGTGTTGACAAGCTGAATGTACCGAGCTGTCTGTTTAAACTACTAGCACACAGCTCGGACACCCATGCATACCCCACAAGACATGCCACCAGAGGTCTCTTCACAATCCCCAAGTCCAGAACAGACTATGGGAGGCGCACAGTACTACATAGAGCCAAGACTACATGGAACTCTATTCCACATCAGGTAACTGATGCAAGCAGTAGAATCAGATTTTTTAAAACAGGTAAAAATACACCTAATGGAACAGCGGGGACTGTGAAGAGCACACACAAAGGTACCGACACATGCATACATTGTAATATTGTTGTATGGTGGTATTATACATTTTGTATTGTAGATATGTAGTGGTGTAATAATGTTATATGATGTACTGTTTTATCTTTTGTTTTATATGTAATGTAAGTGCTTTAATGTGTTGGACCCCAGGAAGAGTAGCTGCCAAGGCAGCAGCTAATGGGGATCCCTAATAAATACAAATACAAATACAAATAAGGTGGTAAGACAAGACCATTCAGTGCTTTCAGGGTGTGTTCATAGTCATAGTGACAACTGACAGTAAGAAGCTAAATATTAGCTAGATATTAGACCTACACTAATTGTGGTAGTGTGTTGTGAGGAGAAATGCAGGCAAAACCTTGTAAATGAAGATTACCAATACATTTTATGAGTAGCTTCTTGTTGCAGTCCCTCTTGCTGACGACACACAGGCTACTGGCACTGCTACATAAATAATCGTTGCTACTATACGCTATATTACATAACATTGTAGGCTACATTTACATGTACAATGTTTTAGATGTATTTTTATAGTCATCTTCTTTGTCACATATGCATTATTTGAGTCGAGGGCCCACAGTGGAGCGCTTTGTCGTCAAATGAAATCCTTGCCTCGAAGGGGATTAGAACTCGCGGCAATCGTACCTTGCCGTCTCTGGGCTTACTGCCTTAGTGGATCACACCACCAATTAGTGATGGCAGTAAGGGTAAATTACAACTATTTGACAAGACTACGAGCGTCTTCGACTTAAAAAAAAAATGATGTATGAATATAAACTTACATGTTGTATAATCCTCCTGCATCTTTATTGCTCAACATTGTCTAACATTATAATCCTCCTGCATCTTTATTGCTCAACATTGTCTAACATTAGTACTATTAGCTAGTAGCCTAGTCAAGGATGCATCAATGCAATATTGGCACACAACATTTTGTTACAGACCAACGGAACAAAAGGCAACCTTGAATTTTTTGGTTTAAAATATCCCTCTGGTGGCCAGGGTTGACCTATTTGGAGAAATACTATTTGTTGGTGGATATAAAGTCTAAGATCTTTGATAGGCTGATGTGGAATTTTGTTCCAGGAAATAATCAGTCATCTGGTGAAGTTAGCATAGGGCTAACGTGTACTAGAGTTATCTGATGGGACCAGCTACAATGCAGCATTCTATCACGTGCAAGTAAATTGACGATTTTAATTGGCTGATGCGTATTTTGTGCAGGAGCAACTGTTTCGAATTTAAACTGTTTCTAATGTTCACAAGTATGGCCCATCCATCTTTAAAGTGTGTTTATTATCTGTGTGTACGTACCCGAGGGAGTGTATGTCTGTGTAATCTGTATCACCTGTCTCTTCCAGGAGGAGGAGGGTCCAGAGGTGCTGCTGGTGAAGGAGGAGGGGTGTGAGGAGGGTCTGGGGAACCTGAGGGGACCATGGTCATGGAGGAAACAGACTACACCTCCTCCTGAGGAACCAGCCCCTGAGCAGAACAGGACCACACACAGTCTCAGTGAGGTGAGCCCACTGAAATACTGTCTGAATGGTATTAGGTCAGGTCCGTATCACAAAGCCTCTCGGAGTAGGAGTGCTGATCTGGGATCAGTTCATCCTTTTAGATCATAATGAATAAGATTATATGGAAAGATCCTAGATCAGCACTCCTACGCTGAGGCTTTGTGGATAACGGGCCCAGGTCTTGATTAATTTTGTCTTTAATTAAATGGGACCATGTCTTTTGAATTATCAAACCATTAAAGAGTGTCAAGTAATTTAAATAAATAACACGTTTGCATAGTACTCCATAGCAATCCCCTCATTGCCCAATCAGGAATTCTTGATCCAACATTGTCAATGAAATTTCTATCTCTAATTAATCAAACTTAATCCTTTGAATAATTCCCAGAGGGTGTAAGGCTCTGGTTTAATCATGAATTAAACGAAGGTCCGCAACCAACAAGAATGATCTGTATGTTTTTAATCATGGAGAGACTCTGCCACCAAAAAATACATATACAGCCTTCTATACCCCCTGACACAAAGGCACTTTGCTCCGACCACCTTTAAACAGCTTCTCAGTCCCCTTCACCCTGGAATGCTTTCTCAGCAGTTTCTAACTCCTCCCCCTCTGTTAGTGGGTTGACACTACATTATAACTCTAACACCGTTCACACATTTATACTGTATTTGGGGTGAAATCCTTTAGTCATTATTCTTAAAATACAAATTAATCTATCAAACATCCTCTCACTCCATCTCTTACAGTCAGTAGACATGAAGGATGGGAAGCCTGATCTGCTTCTGGTCAAAGAGGAGACAATAGAAGATGGACCAGAGAGCATTGATCTGCTGAGTGGACTAAAGATGGGGGAGCAAGGTCAGGGAGAAATACATACAGCCTACATACAGTAATAAACTCAGCAAAAAAAGAAACGTCCCTTTTTCAGGACCCTGTCTTTCAAAGATAATTCTTAAAAATCCAAATAACTTCACAGATCTTCATTGTAAAGGGTTTAAACACTGTTTCCCATGCTTGTTCAATGAACCATAAACAATTAATGAACATGCACCTATGGAACGGTCGTTAAGACACTAACAGCTTACAGACGGTAGGCAATTAAGGTCACAGTTATGAAAACTTAGGACACTAAAGAGGCCTTTCTACTGACTCTGAAAAACACCAAAAGAAAGATGCCCAGGGTCCCTGCTCATCTGCGTGAACGTGCCTTAGGCATGCTTTAAGGAGGCATGAGGACTGCAGATGTAGCCAGGGCAATAAATTGCAATGTCCGTACTGTAAGACGCCTAAGACAGCGCTACAGGGAGACAGGACGGACAGCTGATCGTCCTCGCAGTGGCAGACCACATGTAACAACACCTGCACAGGATCGGTACATCCGAACAAAAAGTGCTCTTCACTGACGAGTCGCGGTTTTGTCTCACCAGGGGTGATTGTCGGATTTGCGTTTATCGTCGAAGGAATGAGCGTTACACCGAGGCCTGTACTCTGGAGTGGGATCGATTTGGAGGTGGAGGGTCCGTCATGGTCTGGGGTGGTGTGTTACAGCATCATCGGACTGAGCTTGTTGTCATTGCAGGCAATCTCAACGCTGTGCGTTACAGGGAAGACCTCCTCCTCCCTCATGTGGTACCCTTCCTGCAGGCTCATCCTGACATGACCCTCCAGCATGACAATGCCACCAGCCATATGGCTCGTTCTGTGCGCGATTTCCTGCAAGAGAAGGAATGTCAGTGTTCTGCCATAGCCAGCGAAGAGCCCGGATCTCAATCCCATTGAGCACATCTGGGACCTGTTGGATCGGAGGGTGAGGGCTAAGGCCATTCCTCCAGAAATGTCTGAGAACTTGGGGTAACATCTCACAGCAACAACTGGCAAATCTGGTGCAGTCCATGAGGAGGGAGATGCACTGCAGTATTAATGGAGCTGTGGCCACACCAGATACTGACTGTTACTTTTGATTTTGACCCCCCCTTTGTTCAGGGACACATTATTCCATTTATGTTAGTCACATGTCTGTGGAAGTTGTTCAGTTTATGTCTCAGTTGTTGACTCTTGTTATGTTCATACAAATATTTACACATGTTAAGTTTGCTGAAAATAAACGCAGTTGACAGTGAGAGGACGTTTTCTTTTTTTTGCTGAGTTTACATCTTCAGGAATAGTGATCCTCTTTTTCTTCATTCATTAAATCAAATCAATACAACTTATGTTTACATACAAAAACACACATTATAATGTATGAACTTGACAAAAAAAAAACTCCATATGTAGAGTTTTCTCTGCCATGTTTGTAAAGTCTATTTTGTAACCTCTTCCTGCAGGTGGTTGGCTGGAGGCTAACAGAGGAGACTGGGCGGCCATCTTGGATTCTCAGACCCAGACGGGGTGCAGGCAGGGCCCAGGGCACAATGTCATAGAGCAGGCCAGGACCAGAGGTGACATAGTGGAGGTCAGTGGATGGGACAGCGTCTTCAACACAGTTATCCACAACCAGAAACAGACAGTTGAACACAAAACAACAACCGAACTTAGTCTCCATGACAACAGATTGGCTGAGACCAGGGCGAGGCGTAGATTTGGTTTGCAGGTACGGGGAGGTGTCCGTATGCGGCGGGAGAGAACAGACACAGACTCTGCTAGTGATGCTCCGTCCTGCTCCTATAGTTGTGATTCAGAGAGACTGATGGCGCCTCAGGTTAACCCCCTAACAGCTGCTGCCTTCAGCCTGCCTTCTATAGGATCTATCCAACTGGAACATGGACCCTGTGACAACACAGACACTCCTGGCCTTCGTCCTCCTCACGCTCTCATTATGTTAAACCAGACCTCAGACAATACCAGTGCCTCAACAGTAAATGGCAACACAAGCCCATTGACAAATGACAGTGGTAGTGACGCTACAGTAGATCTGGTGGCAAAAATAAGCGCTTCCCGTGTTCATTCTCTGTGGGAAAGCCTTCCGTTTCCCCAAACAGATGGAGATCCACCAGAGAATGCACACAGGGGAGAAACCATTCGGCTGCCACCTGTGCGGGGCCAGTTTTTCACAATCATCCAACCTGAAGAGGCACCAGAGGGTCCACACAGGGGAGAAACCCTTCAGCTGTCCCCAGTGTGAGAAGAGGTTCTCACGCCAGCACGATTTGAAGATACACCTGAAGGTCCACACGTAAGAGAGGCCGCTCACCTGTACGCATTACAGGGGAAAAAGGTTCTTAGAGGTGGAGCTACCTCAGTATACACCAGCAGAAAATGCACATGGCCTATGAATAGTGTATACCCACTGGGTCACACCACGTCATTTCAACATGGAGAGAATTGGGTAATATTTGGTAGATACGTCGGTCAATGAGATTCCAACCTATTTTACCCACTCAAAAAGATAGCCAAAAGTTTGTTGAATTCCCAATGTGTTATCACTGCACTTTCAACCATTTAAAAGCACACTAACGTTAAAATGGGAATACATTGTCAGATATTTTGTTTATTTATACAATAACTTAATGTGTTATGACTGTGATTGATCTAATAGCACAACCAAATGAGCTGGATTTTCTGAGAATTTAAGATGTTGCACACTGCGTTCAGCCAAGGGTGTGCAATATCCTAAGGTGTCCGAAAATAGTGGTGGAACAGTTTGTTTTATTAAGACATTACACATATTTTCCCTGTTTCTTTCCCCTGTGGCTCACCATTTAAAGCTAGTTAAGGAGGGAAATGATGCCTTTGCAGCCTGAATGGAGGGATGCTTTATGTACGAGCCGGTCCACGGGGAAACAGAAGTGTATTACCGGGAATGCACATAAATCCTAGACGATAGTGCAGATCCCTAGCGGCCACTATCGGCTGGCTGTCCTATAGTGGTGCAATTACATACTTGAGACACTGGCGATCTCATAAAACAACTATTTTAACTTGAAATTGGTGATGACTATTTAGATATTTATTTTAGCAACCTAGATGTTGTTTAATAGTGATAAGGCATGAGAACCCCCGGGATTATCGTGTGATAATTTATGCCCAAGGCCAAGGGCTGGGGAAACACCCTTAGGAGAGAGTTATCACACAATAATTCCCAGGTTCTCATGCCTTATTTATTTTATAAAAAGTTTGCCAACATATATATATTTTTTAAATAGGGAACTAAATCAAATCAAATAATGCACTTTAAATAGTTTGATTTAATCTTATTCTTTAACTTTTTATTCTGGTTGATGTGAATCCAACATATTTAATATTAACTTATAGATTCCATTTGAAAACAACCAAAGCTTGAAAACTCTAGGCCTATATGTATTGTCTATTTTAGTTGAACCCAGGTTGAATTGAAACAATAGCTGTTGATGACTTTGCAAATGCTATATAGAAAAGCTAAATAGTATCATTGATGAAGTATGGTCACATTTCATTTGCTCTGTTAAACCTACCCTTTAGAATGACTCGATAGCAACAGTGAATCTATTAAGTGGACATTTCTCAGCAATCATTCTAACGATAGCACATTGGTAATAGTCAGTGACGAATATCAAAGTTAAGCAGGGCTTGTATATAGATCAACTCTCCACAGCAGGAGGTGCTGCACAGCATGTTGTTTTTTCTCTGATAGTGGATATTACGTTGAAGATGACGCGTTGTTTCAAAGGTCGAAAATAAAAACAATTATACGTTTATGACTTTTTCTAATCCAATGTATTTTCCATGTAGATTCAACGTCTACAATATGTTGACAAATCACATTGAAACAACGTTGATTTAACAAGTTTGTGCCAGTGGGTATGTGACGGTAATATAGTACTAGTTTGTTTTTTTGTAGTTCATTCTGTTGGTATTGGATGTAGAGGAACTGGGTGAGGGTGAACTGAGGAAAGAATGAGTATGATGAGGGCAGAGTAGATGATATGGTGATGACATCTGTAAAAATGCTTCAACTGATGAAAAGTGACACATTATCCCTTTAGGTTGATACTGGCGTTTAGATCATCATAGTGCCTTAATTCATGTTTATGTGACATGAAGCTGTGTGTGAATGTAATGTTGAACCTTTTCCAAAGTATTCTAAACTCACATTTTATCAAAGCGTAGGTACCAGATTTACAGAAAAGGTCAAAAAGTGTTACCAAAAGTTATTCTACTTGTCACATCAAATAAAATTGTATTTGACTACATGCAATGCGAATACAACAGGTATAGACTGCTTTACAGTGAAAACGCTTACTTACAAGCCCTTAACCAACAAACAGTTAAGAAAAATAAGTCTTAAGTAAAAAGATAGATAAGTTAAAAATATACAGTGGGAAAAAAGTATTTAGTCAGCCACCAATTGTGCAAGTTCTCCCACTTAAAAAGATGAGAGAGGCCTGTCATTTTCATCATAGGTACACGTCAACTATGACAGACAAAATTAGAAAAAAATCCCAGAAAATCACATTGTAGGATTTTTTAATGAATTTATTGGCATATGATGGTGGAAAATAAGTATTTGGTCAATAACAAAGTTTCACAATACTTTGTTATATACCCTTTGTTGGCAATGACACAGGGTCAAACGTTTTCTGTAAGTCTTCACAAGGTTTTCACACACTGTTGCTGGTATTTTGGCCCATTCCTCCATGCAGATCTCCTCTAGAGCAAGTGATGTTTTGGGGGCTGTCGCTGGGCAACACAGACTTTCAACTCCCTCCAAAGATTTTCTATGGGGTTGAGATCTGGAGACTGGCTAGGCCACTCCAGGACCTTGAAATGCTTTCTTACGAAGCCACTCCTTCGTTGCCCGGGCGGTGTGTTTGGGATCATTGTCATGCTGAAAGACCCAGCCACGTTTCATCTTCAATGCCCTTGCTGATGGAAGGAGGGTTTCACTCAAAATCTTCGATACATGGCCCCATTCATTCTTTCCTTTACACGGATCAGTAGTCCTGGTCCCTTTGCAGAAAAACAGACCCAAAGCATGATGTTTCCAACCCCATGCTTCACAGTAGGTATGGTGTTCTTTGGATGCAACTCAGCATTCTTTGTCCTCCAAACACATGACCGAGTTGAGTTTTTACCAAAAAGTTATATTTTGGTTTCATCTGACCATATGACATTCTCCCAATCCTCTTCTGGATCATCCAAATGCATTCAGACGGGCCTGGACATGTACTGGCTTAAACAGGGGGACACGTCTCGCACTACAGGATTTGAGTCCCTGGCGGCGTAGTGTGTTACTGATGGTTGGCTTTGTTACTTTGGTCCCAGCTCTCAGCAGGTCATTCACTAGGTCCCCCGTGTGGTTCTGGGATTTTGCTCACCGTTCTTGTGATCATTTTGACCCCACGGGGTGAGATCTTGCATGGAGCCCCAGATCGAGGGAGATTATCAGTGGTCTTGTATGTCTTCCATTTCCTAATAATTGCTCCCACAGTTCGATTTCTTCAAACCAAGCTGCTTACCTGTTGCAGATTCAGTCTTCCCAGCCTGGTGCAGGTCTACAATTTTGTTTTTGGTGTCCTTTGAAAGCTCTTTGGTCTTGGCCATTGTGAAGTTTGGAGTGTGACTGTTTGAGGTTGTGGACAGGTGTCTTTTATACTGATAACAAGTTCAAACAGGTGCCATTAATACAGGTAACGAGTGGAGGACAGAGGGAGCCTCTTAAAGAAGAAGTTACAGGTCTGTGAGAGCCAGAAATCTTGCTTGTTTGTAGGGTGACCAAATACTTATTTTCCACTATAATTTGCAAATAAATTCATTAAAAAATCCTACAATGGGATTTTCTGGATTTTTTTTCTCAATTTGTCTGTCATAGTTGACGTGTACCTATGATGAAAATTACAGGCCTCTCTCATCTTTTTAGTGGAGAACTTGCGCAATTGGTGGCTGACTAAATACTTTTTTGCCCCACTGTATATATATGAAAGAGCAGCAGTAAAATAAAATAACAGTAGGGAGGCTATATACAGGGGGTACCAGTACAGAGTCAATGTGGGGGCACAGGTTAGTCGAGGTGATATGTACATGTGGGTAGAGTTAAAGTGACTGCATAGATAATAAACAGAGAGTAGCAGCAGCTTATCGTTTTGTGCAATAAAAATGATTTAATGCCATTTTGTTTAGATTAGCAATACTAAATTGACTCTGCTGACTAACTTGGTTATTTTATCATTGCAGAGACTGTTTGTCCTTTTTATATATACAGTGGGGGAAAAAAGTATTTAGTCAGCCACCAATTGTGCAAGTTCTCCCACTTAAAAAAGATGAGGCCTGTAATTTTCATCATAGGTACACGTCAACTATGACAGAAAATTGAGAGAAAAAAAATTAGAAAATCACATTGTAGGATTTTTAATGAATTTATTTTGCAAATTATGGTGGAAAATAAGTATTTGGTCACCTACAAACAAGCAAGATTTCTGGCTCTCACAGACCTGTAACTTCTCTTTAAGAGGCTCCTCTGTCCTCCACTCGTTACCTGTATTAATGGCACCTGTTTGAACTTGTTATCAGTATAAAAGACACCTGTCCACAACCTCAAACAGTCACACTCCAAACTCCACTATGGCCAAGACCAAAGAGCTGTCAAAGGACACCAGAAACAAAATGGTAGACCTGCACCAGGCTGGGAAGACTGAATCTGCAATAGGTAAGCAGCTTGGTTTGAAGAAATGAACTGTGGGAGCAATTATTAGGAAATGGAAGAGACATACAAGACCACTGAGATAATCTCCCTCGATCTGGGGGCTCCATGCAAGATCTCCCGTGGGTCAAAATGATCACAAGAACAGTGAGCAAAAATCCCAGAACCACACGGGGGGACCTAGTGAATGACCTGCAGAGAGCTGGGACCAAAGTAACAAAGCTACCATCAGTAACACACTACGCCGTCAGGGACTCAAACCTGCAGTGCAAGACGTGTTCCTGCTTAACGCCAGTACATGTCCAGGCCCGTCTGAAGTTTGCTAAGAGTGCATTTGGATGATCCAGAAGAGGATTGGGAGAATGTCGATGAATACCAAAATAGAACTTTTTGGTAAAAATTCAACTCGTCGTGTTTGGAGGACTAAGAATGCTGAGTTGTATCAAGAACACCATACCTACTGTGAAGCATGGGGGTGGAAACATCATGCTTTGGGGCTGTTTTTCTGCAAAGGGACCAGGACTGACTGATCCGGTAAAGGAAAGAAATGAATGGGGCCATGTATCGTGAGATTTTGAGTGAAAACCTCCTTCCATCAGCAAGGCATTGAAGATGAAATGTGGCTGGGTCTTTCAGCATGACAATGATCCCAAACACACCTTGGGCAACGAAGCGAGTGGCTTCGTAGAAGACATTTCAAGGTCCTGGAGTGGCTAACCAGTCTCCAGATCTCAACCCCATAGAAAATCTTTGGAGGGAGTTGAAAGTCCGTGTTGCCTAGCGGCAGCCCCAAAACATCACTGCTCTAGAGGAGATCTGCATGAAGAATGGGCCAAAATACCAGCAACAGTGTGTGAAAACCTTGTGAAGACTTACAGAAAACGTTTGACCTGTGTCATTGCCAACAAAGGGTATATAACAAAGTATTGAGAAACTTTGTCGAATTTTCTGTCATAGTTGACGTGTACCTATGATGAAAATTACAGGCTTCTCTCATCTTTTTAAGTGGGAGAACTTGCACAATTGGTGGCTGACTAAATACTTTTTTCCCCCACTGTATATATATATATATATATATATATATATATATATATATATAATAAACTCCAAAAGCTCCATATTGTTAGGTTCTTGAATCACAGTGTTAGAATTAGGCTTGATTGTGGTTAACATTTTATAATATCAGTGTCATGTTTCTGTGAAGCAGCAAAGAGTTTCCTATATAAACCTTTATATGCTCTTCTGAACAATCTTGGTTTGCAGTCTGCAGTCCATGAAGACCTGCTGATATCCTGTGTCACTGTTGCGGGAGAGATTGGACCTATGAAGCAGCTGGTCAAGCAAACCCTGGCCCCGGCACAGGACCATGGATCAGAGCCGCTCGCTCTTCCACAACAACTACACAGAACACAACCAGTGGACTGGTGGACTGAACAACCTCCGTCCTGGTGGTCATCAGAGAGACAGAGGCTCCAGTCAGGGATCAAAGCTCTGCAGCCCAGACCCTTCTCTTCACAGTCTCAGTGCAAGGGATGAAGCAGGGCCTGGGGCTGATAGCGATAGACCCTCCTGTTCCTATGATACAAACACCACAGTATCCATGATGAACAGAGCAGGTCACACTGGGCTTCAGCCTTCACAGAGAGTGGTGGGAGACCCCCTTGGTGGTAATCTATCAGCAAGTCTGTCTTCTCCTTCAGGGTCTCATCTAATGCCTAGTGACTGGGTTCATAGAAGACCTGGGTCTAGCCTTTCTTCAGTTATCTCATGGTTACCCCACCAATACAGAGCAGGGTCATGATGGGCGTTCACCACGAGAGGTACCTAGCCTATAACACAGCACACAATCCCAACAACACCCAAACAATAGCTAGAGGTCAAGGAGGGAGCTCAAAGACTAACCACCTGAGGGTGGTGGCTCCTGCTTCTACCTCCTCTGGTGTTCGATTGCGTCACAATGTGGGAAGTTGAGCATTAGGACTGACGCCGACAAGCCATACGCCTGCCCCACGTGTGGGAAGTGCTTCGCTCATGCGAACTATGTGAAGACGCATCAAACCGTTCACACCAAGGACAAGCCCTTCAAGTGCAAACTATGTTACAAGAGCTTCTCTTCCTGACTAGCCTTATCAGACATAGGAGTGTCCACAATGGGGGAGAAATCTAGCAGTGTGGCTTGAGATGTACGCAGGATTTCTGGGAACTATTCTTTAGCTAAAATATTATAGTTATCATGTCTAGTGTTTTGGGGTAAGTGGGTAATTAACCACATACCCCTCATTAACCCTTTTTGTTAACTTGTCATTTGAAACAGGTTTGTGTAAATACCTGTTTTTAGAGAGACTGTAAACCTAGGCTAGTTCAATCACAACTGAATAGTTACCTTACTTAGTAGACTGAATAAAGTCATTGTTTTCTACTTTGTTCTTGCTAACAGTGTTCTTTCTAAACAAGTCTGGTCTGAGCTCGAAAGATAGTGATCATGAACAGGAGATTTGATGTGTAATGTAATAAGCAGTACCGTATATCAAAGAACAGCGCGCATACATTTTTCAATTAACCACACCCTGTGCACTATGACAACAACCCATGAGTTCCTTTCACTTCAGTGTAAACGGAAGTGAACAGTGACCAAGAACAATTTCCACGAAAGCGGTTTTGTTGTTATTTTGACGTTTATTAACACCCTGGAACTTAAAATATGACTAATTTAACTGCACAGCATTACGTACTTACCTCAGGTAGTGTTTAATTCGCGTAGGAGACAGGACTTGGTTGATAGCTAGCAAGCGTTACCTAGAACATCTAACTGCTAACAATGGCTAACTGTATGGTTTTTCACACTCAAATAGCCTCCATCATGGAGGTGCTAGCGAATGCAGCCGTGGCAGACATCTGTAAACTCGTAGACGACGACTATGCAGTGTTTCGTTTGGAAATAACTAAAAGCCAGAAAGAAAACAGGGCATTGCGGAGGAAACTACAGCTACTGGAACTGAAGGTGTCACGGGAGCGCGCAGAGAGGACAATGCAAGACCGCGTCTTCGCCAGTCGTCCCAGTAGTGTCAAGATCCTCGACCGATACAGAGGAATGGCAAGAGGTACATTTTGCAGGCGCGAGCAGTGTTCATGTTAGATTTAGTCTAGTCATTTTGGCAAACATATCATTCAGTCTTATAAAATATAATTAAGTCACATTTTTGTCGTTTGAATAATGATTTAGTCTAGTTATTGTCAAAATTACGAAAACAGTGGGCCATTTTAGTCAACTAAATGCCCTTTCATTTTTAGTCACATCACATTTGTATTGCTTCATTAACCTATAGTAAACATATAGTAAACATAAATCACTGACTTCCATGTGCACATACATACCCCTGTCCTACCAAATATTTTTCTGCATAACATCCTATTCCCTTCCCAACAGCAGAAATATGACAAACATATACAGAGTGTACAAAACATTAGGAACACCTTCCAAATGTTTGCCCTCAGAACAGCCTCAATTCGTTGGGGCATGGACTCAAGGTGTCAGGCGTTCCACAGGGATGCTGGCCATGTTGACTCCAATGCTTCCCACAGTTGTGTCAAGTTGGGTGGTGGACCATTATTGATACACACGGGAAACTGTTGAGCATTGCCTTATTTCTTTTATAACATATTGGGTGACTGTCATTCATATTCCTTTCATTCAGCTCAATGTAACATCGATAGGTTTAGGTTACTACATGAGACTCACATTTTCTCTATACCCATCATGAGGTTGCTACAACCTTGCCTATGAATGAAAGTTTACAACGTAGGGTGCACAGGTCGAGAGAAATTTGAGTAAACAAGGTGACAGTGACACATTCAATACCGCCTTGCACACTCTTCAAAAAAAATAATAATAATATGCCATTTAGCAGACGCTTTTATCAAAGCGACTTACAGTCATGTGCGCATACATCTAGCTGATCTAGGGTGTAATCATTAATCCAACAGTTGCAAATCGAGAGCATCTATTGTACAAATTCAGGTATGTTTATCCCGTTTTCGTTCCGTTTGCTTCCGTTTAAGAAATGTTTTTCAACAGAATTGGCAGAATGAATACACCCCCTGATCACACGCAAACTCAGTTCACTTTCATAGCAGCCAGATACAAACAGCATGATCACTTTTCTCGGTAATTCCTTCTCACATCTACGCACTTCGCTTGCAGGCTTTAGTGCACAACACATCAGCTGTCTGTGACCCAGGCTGTGTGACCAGGCGACAAAACCTTTCCAAGCCAAACCTTCATATCATAACCGCTAACCGCTACAAACAGCCTACATTGTTGTCAACATAGCTATTAGAATTAACATGTTAGTAAACCCGCTACAATCATGCAGTACAGTTAGCAAGCAGTTACACTGGCTGGGCCCCGGTGGCAATAAATTAATAAAACTAAACGCCTACCTTGACTTGGAAAATTTCCAGTGTTGGATAGCCATAGCCAGCTAGCTAACATGGCATTCCTCTCTGTGTTTGAGCTGGGTGTTTGAGTAGGCTAACTAGCTAGCTGCATTCGCTACGCTAAGTGAAAGTGGGGGAAAAAATATGAAATATAGCTCGCTCTCTCCCTCTCTCTCTTCTTGCTTCTCCTTCATTTTTGAAGAAATTAATTTGTTCAAAACTGTTCAACTATTGTCTTTCTCTGTCTTTGAGTCAACTACTCTCAACACATTTTATACACTGCAGTGCTAGCTAGCTGTAGCTCATGCTTTCAGTACTAGATTCATTCTCTGATCCTTTGATTGGGTGGACATGTCAGTTCATGCTGCAAGAGCTCTGATAGGTTGGAGGACGTCCCTCCGGAAGTTGTCATAATTACTGTGTAAGTCTATGGAAGGGGTGAGAACCATGAGCTTCTTAGGTTTTGTATTGAAGTCAATGTACCCAGAGGAGGACGGAAACTACAGTTATGTTGAGGCTACTGTAGACCTTCATTGCAAAACAGTGTGTTTTAATCAATTATTTGGTGAGATGTGAATATATTTATTATAGTTTTATCTTAAAAGGATAACTTTTTTCATGTTTAACATTTTTTTTTAAATGAAATTTACTGAGGATGATGGTCCTCCCCTTCCTCCTGAGGAGCCTCCACTGATCAGATGAAAACATGACTGGTTGTGTTTATACCACAATAAAATGTAATACATTAAAAAAGTTAAATAGCAAATCTTTACGACTAGGCCCACAGAGATCCTATTGAATTAATAGGGATTCTATATTTAATTATATGATTAAGCGCGTGCACACACAGGAGGTCCTGTACCGGGGAAGAAATTAAATTTACTTTCACCCCTGAATATATAAAAATTATCTGGCCATGTAAATGTTAATTCAGGCTACATAGATATTGCACATTACATACAAAACAAACAGACACACACAAGCGCAGAGAGAGAGTAGTACAATCACAAGATTGCGCCGCAAAGTATTGGTGGCAAAGTAGTATGGGTTGCACGTCAATCACTCGGTCACATCATTGCCATTGTTATCAACGTTCCACAGAAGCCGCAGCCACATTGATGTCCAAAAGTAGAATGGGGGCTAATGACTGTTTCGTCCAGTGATGTAGTAGAGTCACTAAACCATGAGTCCCCTGTGCTCGAGTCACAAGTCAAGTCACGAGTCCCTATGGCTGAAGTCCGAGTCCCAGTGCCCGAGTCCTGGTCCAATTGCTCAAGTCTGAGTCACTGGGTCCACATTAACTTAAAAATAAAGTTATTTACCCAGTCAGATAGAGCGTTGTGGCAAGAGGAATTTAGTAAATACGTTTTTTGCTTTTCCTTTCTGGCACAGGCCAGTCTGAGTTAAGGGGGGAGGTGTGTGTCTCTTTGTTAACAACTGCTGGTGCGCAATCTCTAATGTTAAGGAAGTCTTGAGGTTTTGCTCGCCTGAGTTCGAATACCTCATGATAAGCTGCGGACCATACTATTTACCAAGAGAGTTTATCTATATTTTTCTTCGCTGTCTATTTACCACCACAAACCGATGCTGGCACTAATACCGCACTCAACGAGCTGTATAGGGCCGTAAGCAAACAACAAAATGCACTTCAAGTGGTGCACTCCTAGTGGCTGGTGATTTTAATGCATGGAAACTGAAATCCGTCTTACCTCATTTTTACCAGCATGTCACCTGTGCAACTAGAGGTAACACTCTAGATCACCTTTACTCCACACACAGAGACGCATACAAAGATCTCCCTTGCCCTTCATATGGCAAATCTGACCATAACTCTATCCTCCTGATTCCTGATTACAAGAAAAAAACTCAAACAGGAAGTACAAGTGACACGCTCAATACGAAAGTGGTCAGGTGAAGCAGATGCTAAGCTACAGGACTGTTTCGCTAGCACAGACTGGAATATTTTTATTATTTAATATTCATCCGATAACATTGAAGAGTTTACCACAGCAGTCACTGGCTTCATTAATAAGTGCATCGACAACGTCGTCCCCACAGTGACCGTACGTACATATCCCAACCAGAAACCATGGAATACAGGTAACATCCGCACTGAGCTAAAGGCTAGAGCTGCCGCTTTCAAGGAGCGGGACACTAATCCGGACGCTACGACCTCTGACGAGCCATCAAACAGTCAAAACGTCAATACAGGACTAAGATCGAATCCTACTGACGCTCGTCGGATGTGGCAGGTCTTGCAAATTATCATGATTACAACGGGAAATCCAGCAGTGAGCTGCCCAGTGACGCGAGCCTACCAGACAAGCTAAATTCCTTCTATGCTCGCTTCGAGGCAAGCGACACTGAACCACCTACCTCTCTGACCTTCTCCAAGTCTATGCCCGCTCCTTGCAAACTTAACATGTGTAAATATTTGTATGAACATAAGATTCAACAACTGAGACATAAACTGAACAAGTTCCACAGACATGTGACTAACAGAAATTGAATAATGTGTCCCTGAACAAAGGGGGGGGTTCAAAATCAAAAGTAACAGTCAGTATCTGGTGTGGCCACCAGCTGCATTAAGTACTGCAGTGCATCTCCTCCTCATGGACTGCACCAGATTTGCCAGTTCTTGCTGTGAGATGTTACCCCACTCTTCCACCAAGGCACCTGCAAGTTCCCAGACATTTCTGGGGGAATGGCCCTAGCCCTCACCTTCCGATCCTACAGGTCCCAGACGTGCTCAATGGGATTGAGATCCGGGCTCTTCGCTGGCCATGGCAGAACACTGACATTCGTGTCTTGCAGGAAATCACACACAGAACGAGCAGTATGGCTGGTGGCATTGTCATGCTGGAGGTCATGTCAGGATGAGCCTGCAGGAAGGGTACCACATGGAGAGAGGAGGATGTCTTCCTGTAAGCACAGCGTTGAGATTGCCTGCAATGACAACAAGCTCAGTCCGATGATGCTGTGACACACCGCCACAGATCATGACGGACCCTCCACCTCCAAATCGATCCTGCTCCAGAGTACAGGCCTCGTTGTAACGCTCATTCCTTCGACGATAAACGCAAATCCGACCATCACCCCTGGTGAGACAAATCCGTGACTCAGTGAAGAGCACTTTTTGCCAGTCCTGTCTGGTCCAGCGACTGTGGGTGTGTGCCATAGGCGACGTTGTTGCCGGTGATGTCTGGTGAGGACCTGCCTTACAACAGGCCTACAAGCCCTCAGTCCAGCTTCTCTCAGCCTATTGTCGGACAGTCTGAGCACTGATGGAGGGATTGTGCGTTCCTGGTGTAACTCGGGCAGTTGTTGTTGCCATCCTGTACCTGTCCCACATGTGTGATGTTCGGATGTACCGATCCTGTGCAGGTGTTTTGTTACACGTGGTCTGCCACTGCGAGGATGATCAGCTGTCCATCCTGTCTCCCTGTAGCGCTGTCTTAGGCATCTCATAGTACGGACATTGCAATTTATTGCCTTGGCCACATCTGCAGTCCCTCATGCCTCCTTGCAGCATGCTAAGGCACGTTCACGCAGATGAGCAGGGACCCTGGGCATCTTTCTTTTGGTGTTTTTCAGAGTCAGTAGAAAGGCCTCTTTAGTGTCCTAAGTGTTCAAAACTGTGACCTTAATTGCCTACCGTCTGTAAGCTGTTAGTGACTTAACGACCGTCCACAGGTGCATGTTCATTAATTGTTTCATTGAACAAGCATGGGAAGCAGTGTTTAAATCCATTACAATGAAGATCTGTGAAGTTATTTGGATTTTTAAGAATGATCTTTGAAAGACAGAGTCCTGAAAAAGGGACGTTTCTTTTTTTGCTGAGTTTATGATTGACTCTCTCCTACCCCCCTCCTTCTGTGCATTCTCAGTATACCTATGCATCCCTACGTGTCCCCCCAACCCACACCCTTACCCTAAACTGGGTCTGTATCCTATTCCCAACCCCTCCCTCCTCTTTTTATCTGTCCTATTTCGTCTGGTCCTTTTATTAACATTTTACTTTGATTGATTTTATGTACTGCACTAGCTTTTATGTAGGCCTACTTTTAATTTACATTTTTTTACATTTTAGTCATTTAGCAGATGCTCTTATCCAGAGCGACTTACAGTTAGTGAGTGCATACATTTTTTTATACTAAGTAAGATGTCCTTGAGGACCCTGAAAGGCTTCCGCCAAATAAAATGTATTATTTATGCATGAGCGCACCAGCTGTTCCGGATGATTGTGTGATCTCGCTCTTCGTAGCTGATGTGAGTAAGACCTTTAAACCTGTTAACATTCACAAGGCCGTGGGGCCAGACGGCTCACCAGGACGCCTACTCAGAGCATGCGCCGACCATCTGGCAAGTGTCTTCACTGACATTTTCAACCTCTCCCTGACCCAGTCTGTAATACTTACATGTTTCAAGCAGACTACCATAGTCCCTGTGCGCAAGAATGCCAAGGTAACCTGTCTCTAATGACTATCACCCCGAACCACTCACATCTGTAGCCATGAAATGCTTTGAAAGGCTGGTCATGGCTCACATCAACACCATCATCCCAGACACCCTGGACCCACTCCAATTCTCATACCACCCCAACAGATCCAAAGATGATGCAATCTCTATTTTACTCCACACTGCCCTCTCCCACCTGGACAAGAGGAACACCTACGTGAGAATACTGTTCATTGACTATACCTCTGCGTTCAACACCATAGTGTCCTCCAAGCTCATCACTAAGCTCAGGACCCTGGGACTGATTACCTCCCTTTGCAACTGGACCTGAACTGGATCCTGAGGGTAGACAACAACACATCCGCCACGCTGACCCTCAACACGGGGACCCCTCAGGGGTGCGTGCTTAGTCCCCTCCTGTACTCCCTGTTCACCCACGACTGCGTGACCAAGCACGACTCCAACGCCATCATTAAGTTTGCTGACGACACAACAGTGGTATGCCTGATCACCGACAACGATGAGACAGCCTATAGGGAGGTCAGAGACCTGGCAGTGTGGTGCCAGGACAACAACCTCTCCCTCAACATGAGCAAGACAAAGGAGATGATCGTGGACTACAGGAAAAGGAGGGCCGAACATGCCCCCATTCACATCGACGGGGCTGTAGTGGAGCGGGTCGAGAGTTTCAAGTTCCTTGGTGTCCACATCACCAACAAACTATCATTGTCCAAACACACCAAGACAGTCGTGAACAGGGCAACGACAACACCTTTTCCCCCTCAGGAGACTGAAAATATTTGGCATGGGTCCTCAAAACGGGACCTGGAAACCTCTCCCTCAACGTCAGCAAGACAAAGGACCTGATCGTGGACTACAGGAAATGGAGGGCAGAGAACGCCCCATCCACATTGAGAGGGCTGTAGTGGAGCGGATCGAGAGCTTCAAGTTACTCGGTGTCCACATCACCAACACAGTCGTGAAGAAGGCACGACAACGCCTCTCTTCCCCTCGGGAGGCTGAAAAGATTTGGCATGGGCCCTCAGATCCTCAAAGTTTTACAGCTGCACTATTGAGAGCATCTTGACTGTAACTGCTTGGCATCTGACCGAAGAGGAAGAGAGAGGCCCAACTCGGAGGAAAATCTGTCTCCCTCCAGCAGGTGGCGTTTTATCATTGTTTCGCCCACCAAGCAAGGAGTTTTTGTAGGGAGGTCAATGAGAGAGTGTCGAATTTGGTCAACAAAACTTTTTTATGGCTTACTTGCTACGTGAAATGTATTTGATCAAATACAAGTTTTGTAATGCTTACGTTATGAGTGTACTGATGTAAGTAGGACACGTGACATCCCAGCAACTTTGAGAAAAAACACTTTATATCGGAGTCGTCTCGAGATGGCTATGCATATTCATGACATGAGGCTAGTAGCATAGCATCTCTCTCCATTGAATACTGGCGGTTTACGTCAACAACCCTCATCGAATATTCAAAAAAGGATTACAATAATGAGACGTATCCACCAATCTTGTTGACAATGACTCCCATTGTTAGGGCGGAGAGACGTGTATCTTGTCAGTATATACATAATCTTTGTCTCTTCCGTGATCCAGAAACCGATAAGTGGTCGAGGAGCGTGTCATTCACTGACGTATAATAAGAACTGGCGACTGCATCTAAAATGTCAGACCGTAGTTTAAGGTAATCAACTCATGTTCGCATACGCTGATTCATGGGCCGTCTATATCCAGGTTGCATCCGGTTTATACAGACTAACATCACATGCGCACTAGCACTCAATGCGAACAGGTAGCAGCGCGAGCAGCGACGACGTCATCACGTCATCCAAAAACATGGCAGACATTGGCTGAATATAAAATGTTAATATCTTTGTCTGTGAGTGATTATTATAATTTTTTTAAATATAATTCATTGGATGTTTTGTGCACAAAGGTGAGGACTAAAGTGTCTTATTAGGAGTTTTCAAATCTGACTTCTCTATGTGGCTGCCTATGGAAATTGCCTTGATCTGCCACATTTCAAAAGGAGCGGAGAGGACGGAGGAGAGATGACTTGAGAAATCGAATTGAGAAAAGGCCTTCGTCTCCGTCCAGTAGCGGAATGAGATTGCGTGAAGATGACGTACGGCGTAATAAAATACGTCACGATGTGAATGCAGCATTACAGCTCGCCCGTTCCCTCTGCACATGTGTTCAGATGTGTTACCAGAATTGGGTCTTGGTCAGTTTTTTGGATAGTAAGAAATAATTCCTGGATTACTTAGCTATCTTGCGCAAAGACCAAATATCATATTCTAAACAGATTGATTTACTGCATTTTCTGTTATTTACTCAATGAAAACAATGTGATGCATGGAACATAATACATCGATTTAAAAAATAGTATATCAAGAAGTTGAGAAGTGTTACCTTACATCCTTGCCAATTCTAGACAGTGTCAATAAATATACAGCTGAGCATTGACAGTAGCTAACCTCACCATCTCTTTTCCCCCAATCACTCTCTCAGGTGAAGGACATCTCACTGGAGGCCACAGCAGCTTTGTGAAGACAGCAGGACACAATACATGGAGAGATGACCAACCAATCACTGTTGATGAGGGGAGTGGAACCTCAACCCAGCACGTTATCGTGATAGAGGTTAGAGAGCATTCCCTCTACGACGTTGTTATCCAATTCAACTCATGTACCGGTAATAAACTCCTCACTTCATGTGTCAGTCTGAAGATGCAGAGGCTGCAGGTCCTGGAGGATCGTCTCCTGGTCAAGCAGGAGAGGTCTGAAGGAGAGGAGGACCCACGGCTGTAGAGACATCCAGACTGGAGCAGCGGATGGAGCGCCCCCTGTAGCCACGGAGGACCCCACCACCGCCCCAGCACAGCCCAGGACCCGACACAGCATCACGGAGGTCAGTGGAACGCCGAACTCCGCCCTCAAGTCAGAGACCAACACCAAGGCATTGACTGAAACACACAGGCTCTTACACACAGGATCTGACCACAGATCAGACCCAGAGAGACTGGGGCTGGGGCCACTCCGCTGTCCTCCTGCTCCCGGCTCAGAGTATTTACCGGTATTTCACCAGAGCCAGAGGGACGGTTCATTTCCGTGGAGATGGTGATGGTGATGCGTTAGACACTGGTGTTGATGATCCTTCTTGTTCTTACACTACAGAGATGGACCCTGGCAACATGCCCTTGGGTTTAGAGACACAGACTGATCTGTCTAGAGGGGACTGGAACCGGTACAGTAGTAGTGTATACTCTGAAGGGTGCCTAGATGAGAAAGGGGAGGTTATAGTGATAGATGAGGTGACTGTGAAAGTGGAGGGTGATGCTCCTCCACATGGAATGCAGATAGTCACCTAGGAGAAGGACACTCACAAGGCAGAGATTTCTTAGATTACAGGGAAAGCTTAGAGACAAATCCAAATAAGCGACCCACTCCCCTTTACACGCGCTCAGGGATAGCGACCCAGTGTCCACATCGATGGAGCCTTCTGATTCACACAGCCTTTTCGATCAGGTATTGAACTCCAAACGACAGCGTTAGAGCCCAGGCTCAGGGAAGAGGAGCCACATCAGACAATAGTAAAGAGAAACGGTTCCTCTGCATGTTCTGTAACAAAGGATTCAGCTGCCTCCAGAAGGTGGAGATTCACCAGAGGTTCCACACAGGGGTGAAACCCTTCAGCTGTACCCAGTGTCACATGCGCTCGCCCAGGCTGGTGACCTGAAGAGGCACCCAGAGGGTCCACACAGGGGAGAAACCCTACAGCTGCCCCCAGTGTGAGAAGAGGTTCTCCCGCCAGGACAAGCTGAAGATGCATCTGAAGATCCACACGGGAGAGAGGCCATTCGCCTGTACGCACTGCGAGGAAGAGGTTCTCAGAGAGGAGCTACCTCAGGATACACCAGCAGAAAACCCATTCCACTCTATAACATATAAAGTAACCATTCCAATCCATAGCTTCTGAGGTTTAGATCAAACCCTGCATTAAAGAGAAAGAATAATTACATTGTTGTCAGCAGAAAAGATCCACAGATGACTTTGGGAATAACGAGAGTAACAGATTTCAGTGTAGAATATTCCTGGGTAGAATATTGCATCCAGACATTGTGTGATATATAAGCCATATATAAGCCCAAAAGTATGTTACATATTGTGTTTGTACTGTGTAGGCTATATGATGTTCACAAATGCCTATTTCATTACTTCCATTAAATTACTTAATTCTATCCCCAAGACACTTTTAATGAGAAAATTAATTAAGTTTATCAAGTTCATGCAGATTTTTAGTTGAGACATGTGTATGTGTGGTTTTCATATGGTGTATTTAACACTTGTTTATGTTTAATAAACACAATGGGACTTTTCATTCTAAGACTTTCATTGAAACTGTCTTTAGTATACATCACATCTGATCTCACCCTATTCTACATACACCCAACAGCACTTTATAACCATTATACTCTTACTAAATATACCTACATACCCACACACTAACAAACACCTACTGTACACGTCACAATAGTTTAGTCAGGTTTGTCTGATGATGACTTTTGACTTATCATAGCTGACTTATTTTTACCCACATCATATTTATGTCCACCAACAATGAAATAATTCTGTAACTACAGTATAGGACTCAAATGTAGTTGGGATGGTTAAACACTCCATGTTGAAAGTGTGTTTATTATCTGTGTGTGTACGTACCTGAGGGAGTGTATGTCTGTGTAATCTGTATCACCTGTCTCTTCCAGGAGGAGGAGGGTCCAGAGGTGCTGCTGGTGAAGGAGGAGGGTCTGGGGAACCCTGAGGGGACCATGGTCATGGAGGACAACCAGACTACACCTCCTCCTGAACCCACAGAGGAACCAGCTGAGCAGCACAGGACCACACACAGTCTCACTGAGGTGAGCCCAATATAAACTACTGTCTGAATGGTATTAGGTCAGGGCCCGGATCCACAAAGCCTCTCAGAGTAGGAGTGCTGATCTAGGATCAGTTTAGCCTTTTAGATCATAATGAATAAGATTATATGGAAAGATCCTAGATCAGCACTCCTACTCTGAGAGGCTTTGTGGAAACAGGCCCAGGTCTTGAGAGAGGACAATGCCGCCCCCTATTGTACAGGGACAACCTGTTCTAGCCATAGTATTCCAGCAAAACAAAGGGCATTTCTGCTTTTGTGGATCTGTAAGTGTGGGACCATTATCAAACCATTTAAAGAGTGTAGAATAGTCAAATCAATGTACACATTTGCATAGTATCAAATGAACTAACATGTTTGCATAGTATTCACAGCAATCCCTCATTGCCCAATCACAAGATGCTCCATACAGGGTGCTTATATCAGATTTCTTCATTCCAACATCCTCTCACTCTGTACTCTCTTACAGTCAGTAGACATGGTGGGACGGGAAGCCTGATCTGTTGATAGTCAAAGAGGAAACTATAGAAGATGGACCAGAGATCATTGGCTGCTGAGTGGACTAAAGATGGGGGAGCAAGGTAAGGAAGAAATACATAAAGCCTACATACAGTAATAGATCTGGAATGGGAATAGTGATACACCTGGCTATTTTTTTCTTAATTCATAAAATGAAATCAATACAACTTATGTTTACATATAAAAACACACATTATAATGTATGAACTTCACCAGGTACTTGACTCAAAAAGCTCCATATGTAGAATGTTCTCTGCCATGTTTGTAAAGTCTATTTCTAACCTCTTCCTGCAGGTGGTTGGCTGGAGGCTAACAGGAGACTAGGAGGCCATCTTGGATTCCCAGACCCAGACCGGTGAAGCCAAGGGCCAGGGGGACGACATCAATGAGCAGGCCAGGACCAGAGGCGACATAGTGGAGGTCAGTGGATGGGACAGTGTCCACAACACTCTTAATCACAACCAGAAACAGACAGTTGACTACAAAACAACAACCAAACTTAGTCTCCATGACAACAGACTGGCTGAGACCAGGGTGAGGTGTAGATTTGGTCTATGTGGAGGTGTCCGTATGTGGCGAGAGAGAACAGACATAGACTCGGCTAGCGATGCTCCCGTCCTGCTCCTGTAGTTGTGATTCGAGAGACTGATGGCACCCTCAGGTTAACCCCCTAACAGGTGCTGCCTTCAGCCTGCCTTCTATAGGATCTATCAACTGGAACATGGACCCTGCGACAACACAGACACTACCTGGCCTTCGTCCTCCTCACACTCTCCTAATGTAAAACCAGACCTCAGACAATGCCAGTGCCTCAACACTAAATGGCTACACAAGCCCATTGACAAATGACAGTAGTAGTAAATACATGATCTAAGATTGATATTTGGTATTCATCAGTCATGAAAGTATGCCTTATTTACTTTGAAGAACTGCTAAGATTGTGATTTTGTCAGACAGCATAGGCAGCTCTATAGAGATGGAGCTACCTCAGGATACACCAGCAGAAAATGCACAAATCCCATGTATAGACTATAGTGACGTAATGTAGTACTAGTTAGTTTGTAGTTAATTCTGTTGGTTTTGGATGTAGTAGGGAACTGGATGAGGTGAACTGAGGAAAGAATGAGTATGATGAAGCAGAGTAGATTATATGGTGATGGTTGGTGTGATGGTGTCTGTAAAAATGCTTTACTGATGAAAAGTGACAACCTTGTCCTGTTGTTTGATGCTGGTGTTTTATAATGAGGAAATGATAGTGCCTTAATTCATGTTTACTTGACATGAAGTTAAGATAAAGAAAGATAAAGATAAGAACATTAAGATGTTTGTAATGTTGAACCTTTTCCAAAGTATTCTAAAATGTATGTTATCAAAGCGAGGGTGTTTTTTATAATATATCCAATGGCTCCATATTGGTAGGTACTTGAATCACAGTTATAGAGATGGCCTTGACTGTGGTTAACATTTTATAATGTCATGTTTCTGTGTACAACAAATACTTTCTTATATAAACCTTTATGCTTTTCTGTTCAATTTGTGTTTACAGTCTGCAGTCCATGAGGACCTGCTGATATCCGGTGTTGCTGGAGGGAGAGACTGGACCTCTGAATCGGATGGTCGCTTCCTTCCCAAGTCGGAACCAGGACCGAACCACGAGGGACAGAGACTCCACCACCACACAGAACACAAACAGTGGACAGGTGGACTGAACATCCTCAGTCCTGGTGGTCATCAGAGAGACATAGGCTCCAGTCAGGGATCCAGTCTGCAGCCCAGACTCTTCTCTTCACAGTCTCAGTGCAGGGATGAAGCAGGGCCTGGGGCTGATAGAGATAGACCCTCCTGTTCCTATGATACAAACACCACAGTATCCATGATGAACAGAGCAGGTCATCCTGGGCTTCAGCCTTCACAGAGAGTGGTGGGAGACCCCCCTGGTGGTAGTCTGTCTTCTCCTTCAGGGTCTCGTCTAATACCTGGTGACTGGGCTCATAGAAGGCCTGGGTCTAGCCTTCCTCAGCTGCCTCGGGGTTACACCACCAATACAGACAGGGTCAGGATGGGCGTTCACCACAAGAGGTACCTAGCCTATAACACAGCACACAATCCCAACAACACCCAAACAATGGCTAGAGGTCAAGGAGGGAGCTCAAATCCTGCTTCTACCTCCTCTGGTGTCATTGGGTCACAACGTAAGAGACCGAGCATTAGGACGGACGCCGACAAGCCGTACGCCTGCCCCACGTGTGGGAAGCGCTTTGCAGGTCATTTACGGTCATTTTTCCACCAAACTTGTAGTGAAAGAACGTGGGGTGGCAATCTGCAGACGTATCACAGAGACCAACTGCCTGTATACACAGGAGAGCTGATGGCAGTACTGTTGGCCTTGCAGTGGGTGGAGGAAATTAAGCCATACAGGGTTGTTGTGTGTTCTGACTCGTGTGCAGTATTGATGAGTGAAGTCCTTTAGATCACGGAGGAGACAAGACATGCTATATGAGGTACTCCAAATTCATTCCCGGTGAGGCAGATTGGTTTACAAAATAAGTTTAGCTTGTGTCCCAGCCCATGTGGGGGTGGAAGGGAATGAGGAAGTAGATGTGCTAGCTAAACTGGCCGTTAGGAGAGAGGAGGTGGAGGTGCCCATGAGCAAGGCAGCGGCTAAGGGAATGATATGGACAGTGGTGGTGCAGAGATGGCAGGAGCAGTGGAACTGCTTAGAGACACTAAGGGGAGGCATCTATTCCAAGTAGGCTACAGAGTAAAGTTGGTGAGGGAGGACAGCAGGAAGAGACAGAAGAGGAGGCCATCTTTACAAGGCTAAGGGTGGGACACAATTTTGACTTGTAGAAATGTGTATTGTAACAATGATGCATGAGGCGGATGCGGTGCGACTGAGTTTCGCCATCAGGTGGAAGACGGTGTCCCCTCTCTGGTCAGTGAAAAGGAGAGAGCAGGGACCGTAAGAGGCAGACCCTCTGCTGCTTTCTCCTTCCCTCCGCTCAGACTAATGCTGTGTTCAAAACAACTGGGAACTCGGAAATCTCAGACTTCAGTGCGTCCAAGACAACTGGGAAACTCAGTCATCTTTCTAAAGCTCCGACCTGAAGATCACGGACATCAAGGAATTGACCTAGTTTTTCCCTAGGACCATCAGTCCAGTAAAATAAAAAAAGCTAATTATTTACAAATTATTTCAATTTATGCTCAGCAAGTGCTACACGAACTGATCTGTTTTGTTATCAAAGCTCAAGTTTTGAAATATGATATTGTCTGATAAGAACAATATTGGCAGGCCAGACATATAGCAATATGCTGTGATAATGTATTAAGCCTATTGCACAACCTCATTCCTACAGAACAGTTTTTAATAGGTTAAGGTTGCATTTTTTAAGTCATGTTTGAAAAATATTCTGAGCGGTAGATCTCGGCTTGCTTTTTGACTGAGAAAGTGATCTTGACTCAGAAAAGGTTAGTGACCACTGGTCTATAAGTCCTGTGATGACTGAGGTTAAATATCAAACATGAACTAAAGTGCACATGTACTTGATATTCCAGACTGACTGGCCTCTACAAACTGGGTCAAAGTGTACGACCTGTTTACTTCTGTTTAGGAGGGTATTTAACCACATACCCTCATTAACCCTTTGTTAACTTGTCATTTGAAACATGCTTGGAAATACCTGTTTTTTAGAGAGAGAGTAATCCTTGGCGGATAAAGGACAGTTTAATATTTACCTTACTGAGGTGATGTAGATGGAATAAAGTCATATTGTATTATATTCTATTCTATTATACTCTGTTCTTGCTAACACAGGATATTTGATGTAATAAGCAGTACTGTATTTCAAAGAACAGCGTGTTCCCCAATACACCAAAAAAGAAGAAGCACGCATACTCTTTTCATGGTTTTGACAAGGTGGTATACACCTACGACCGGAAGTGACTTTTTCGTAGCAGGTTAGGGGTTTGTCTAGAAGGGATACAGCTTTTGTCAAAATTGACTTTTCGTAGCAGATTTAGGAGAACTTGTTAGGAAAAGGTTTAGGGTTAACAAAAATGCAAAATAATCTACTTTTGACATCCAATTTGACAAAAGCTGTATCCCGTCTAGACATAACCCAGGTTAGGAGAATTTACGCAGCATGTTAGGAAAACTAACGTAGCAGGTTAGGAGAAATCGGTTAAGGTTAGGAAAAGGGTTGGGGTTAGCTAAAATGCTCTCTTAGCCACCGCTGTGAAGCAGGCAAGAATAACTAAGTACTTACAGGTCACAGATTTGTAGAATCCTTCAAAATAAGAGTCCTGACCTGTGTACTTTATAATTTACTTGTTATAATACAAAAAATAATGTACATTATTTCTATAAGATATGATAAATAACTAAAATTGTGTGTGTACTCCTATAATTTATTGCACTGTACACAATTTTATGTACAGTGTATCGCAGTAAAGGGGGGTCTATTCTACTCAGGAGCACTTCTAGTTTCCAAATCCACAAAGTTTACACTGCTCATTTTATTAATTAATTAATTGTATTCATTTATTTTATTTAAATCCAATAGTTTTTTCATATTGTTTAAAGTTTAAGTTTTGTGAAATGCCTTTCTTGCAAGCTCTTTCCCAACAATGCAGTAATCAATATCCATAGTACTATAAAATCAAGGAGAACCAAAACACACAAGGAATAGATATAAGAGGAACACGAGAAAGTAAGTAAGCTACAGTGCATTCGGAAAGTATTCAGACCCATTGACTTTTCTACATTTTGTTACATTACAGCCTTATTCTAAAATTGATTAAATTGTTTTTTTCCCTCATCAATCTACACATAATACCCCATAATGACAAAGCAAAAACCGGTTTTTAGAAATGCTAGCAAATTTATTAAAAATAAAAAACTGAAATATGACATTTACATAAGTATTCAGACCCTTTATTCAGTACTTTGTTGAAGCACCTTTGGCAGCGATTACAGCCTCTTGTCGTCTTGGGTATGACGCTACAAGCTTGGCACACCTGTATTTGGGGAGTTTCTCCCATTCTTCTCTGCAGATCCTCTCAATTTATTTATTTATTTTTATTTAACCTTTATTTAACCAGGAAGGGCTCATTGAGATTTAAAATCTCTTTTTCAAGAGCGTCCTGGCCAAGATAGGGGCAGCACCATGTCATTACAAAAAATTACAGACAGACAACATGAAAAACTACAAGTAATCTAGTAAAAACCATTCATGAATTCACAAGAGTATAACAATATCAAAAACAGCAAATTAAAGACATTGACAGGTCAGGAATCAGCCTCAAAATCCTTCATCAGAGATTTAAAAACACCAATCGGGACAAGTTCTTCCAGTTTAAAATTATTTTGTAAGGTGTTCCAAGACGATGGCGCAGAGTACATAAAAGACCTTTTACCAAATTCAGTTCGGACATTTGGAACAGTTAGCAGGATAAAGTCCAGTGAACGAAGAGAGTACCCACCACATTTCTGAACAATAAAAATGCCCAAATAAAAGGTAGTAAACCCAAAATGGCTTTGTAAATAAAAGTATACCAGTGACTGAGCCTACGAGTGACTAGAGAAGGCCAGCCAACCCTGGTATACAAAGTACAGTGGTGCGTAAGGGTTTTGCAGTTTAAAATAAATCTCAAAGTACCATGATAAAGAGTGTCAATTGATCTCAAACACTGAGCGGAAGCATTCAGTATATAAAATATCCCCATAGTCTAGTAAAGGCATAAATGTAGCTGATACTAGCCTCCTTCTGGCTTCAAAGAAAAACAGGCCTTATTCCAAAAATAAAATCCCAATTTCAGCTTCAATTTTTTGTAAGTTGTTGAATATGCAATTTAAAAAGAGAGGCCGTCATCAATTAGAATTCCAAGATATTTATATGAGGTTACAACCTCAATCTCCCTTGCCCTGACAGGTAGTACAGGTGAAAGGTTCAGAGGTCTATTTCTATTTCAAGCTCTGTCAGGTTGGATGGGGAGTGTCGCTGCACAGCTATATTCAGGTCTCTCCGAGATGTTAGATCGGATTGAAGTCCGGCTCTGGCTGGGCCACTCAAGTACATTCAGAGACTTGTCCAAGCCACACCTGCATTGTCTTGGCTGTGTGTAGTGTCGTTGTCCTGTTGGAAGGTGAACCTTCACCCCAGTCTGAGTTCCTGAGCACTTTGGAGCAGGTTTTCATCAGGGACCTCTCTGTACTTAGCTCCGTTCATCTTTCCCTCGATCCTGACTAGTCTCCCAGTCCCTGCCACTGAAAAACATCCCCACAGCATGATGCTGCCACCACCATGCTCCACCATAGGGATGGTGCCAGGTTTCTTCCAGATGTGACACTTGGCATTCAGGCCAAAGAGTTCAATATTGGTTTCATCAGACCAGAGAATCTTGTTTCTCATGGTCTGAGAGTCCTTTAGGTGCCTTTTGGCAAACTCCAAGGGGGCTGTCATGTGCCTTTTACTGAGGAGTGGCTTCCGTCTGTCCACTCTACCATAAAGGCCTGATTGGTGGAGTGCTGCAGAGATGGTTGTCCTTCTGGGAAGGTTCTCCCCATCTCCACAGAGGAACTCTGGAGCTCTGTCAGAGTGACCATCAGGTTCTTGGTCACCTCCCTGACCAAGGCCCTTCTCCCCATCTGTTTGGCTGGGTGGACAGCTCTAGGAAGGGTCTTGGTGGTTCCAAACTTCTTCCATTTAGGAATGATGGAGGCCACTATGTTCTTGGGGGACCTTCAATACTGCAGACATTTTTGGTACCCTTCCCCAGATCTGTGCCTCAACACAATCCTGTCTCTGAGTTCTACGGACAATTCCTTCAACCTCATAGGCTTGGTTTTGGCTCTGACATGCACTGTCAACTGTGGAACCTTATATAGACAGGGGTGCCTTTCAAATCATGTGCAATCAATTGAATTTACTACAGGGGAGAATAAGTGTAGAAAATCTCAAGGATGATCAATGGAAACAGGATGCACCTGAGCTCAATCGAGCCTCATAGCAAAGGGTCTGAATACTTAGTAAATAAGGTATTTCTGGTTTTTTATAGGTGAATACATTTGCAAACATTTCTAAAAACCTTTTCACTTGTCAATGGGGTATTGATGTGTAGATTGATGAGGAAAAAAAATAAGTTAATCCATTTTAGAATAAGGTGTAATCGTAACAAAATGTGGAAAAGGGAAGTTGTTGAATATAATAGTTGCCCATGAATATGAAGTGTGATGGTGGAAATCTACAGTGCAGGTAGTATATGAAGTCACACATTGTTTTACAACCCTTGTGTAACATCTGTAGCGATGTTTGATGAAATATCAGGAGAATTGGGCTCTAGAGAGATAGGGTATGGCGTTTTAATGCACATAATAGTTTATGGGGAAGAAATACATACAGATTTTATGGTATATTTTGGAAGATGATGGGAACAAGAGCATAGTATGTTTAACAATGGATGTGGTAAATAGTTGATGTTATTAGAGGGGTTACATGCCTGGACCTCACACTGGCTTCTAACCTATTGCATCTATGTGTGAATGGAATGGAATTAATGATTCTATGTTGGAAGTGATCATTTTTGATTTCTGTACATGAACTTTGATGTTACTATTTAGATAGGATAATTAGAAGATGGTGCTTTAAAAAGATGAGAAAAAGTTTGCGATCATTGCTTAAATGGGAGAGTTGAGAGAGGCGTGATGTATGCGCTCGAGACATCACTGGATTTTGAGTGCAATCAAATGTATATGTACAGTGAGAATGGGTGAGAAAAGGAAGATGATTCATTGGTGGACTGAAGAGTGCAATGCGTGCTATCTCGAGAAAGAAATAGGGCTTAAGAGTGTTGCGTAGGAATATGATGAGAATCTAGTTGATTTCCAAAGGAAAATAGCTTTAGTAGTAAGTTGTAAGAGAAATGTATGGAGAAGTTGTTAAATAGGAGGGGTATGATGGGGATGTAAATAAATCAAATCAAATTTTATTGGCAACATGCGCCTAATACAAAGGTGCAGACATTACAGTGAAATGATTACAGCCTTAACCAACAGTGCATTTAATTAATAAAAATAAAATAAAAAACAACAAAAAAGTGGAGAAAAAAAGAGCAGAAGTAAAATAAAATAACAGTAGGGAGGTATATATAAGGGGGGTACTGCAGAGTAAGTGCGGCAGCATGGCTAGTGATAGTTGAAGTAATATGTAATGAGGGTAGAGTTTTAGGAGTTTATGAGATTTGGGGTAGAAGCTGTTGAGAAGTCTTTTGAATCTAGACTTGGCACCTTCGGGTACGCTATGTCGCAGGTAGCAGAGAGAACAGCCCTTGACTAGGGTGGCTGGAGTTTTGAAATTTGAGGGCCCCTCTGAACGCCTGGTATAGAGGTCTGGATGGCAGGGAAGTTGGCCCCAGTGATGTAGTGGGTGAGACTACCCCTTAGTGCCCCCTTGGCGGTTGGAGGCAAGCAGTTGCCATATAGGCGGGGTGATGCAACCAGTCAGGATGGATGGTGCAGTGTAGAATTTTTGGAGGATCTGAGGACCCATGCCAAATCTTTTCAGTCTCCTGAGGGGGAATAGGCTTTGGTGCCCTAACTGTCTTGTGTGTTTGGACCATGATAGTTGATGGAGGGAGAAAGAACTGAAGTAAGTTCACTACAGAGAAATGGGGGGTGAGTTTTTTTTCCTGTAGTACAATCATCCCTTGTCTTGGTCACGCTGAGGGAGAGGCCTGTTATCCTGGCACCACACGACAGGCCTGACCCCCCAAGGTTATCGTGTCGGGGATCAGGCCTACCACTGTTGTGTGTCGGAAAACTTAATGATGGTGTTGGAGTCGTGCCTGGCCATGCAGTATGGGTGAACAGGGAGTACAGGAGGGGGACTGAGCACGCACCGAGGGGCTACGGGAGGATCAGTGTGGCAGAGTGACCTACACGGGGGGTCAGGAATAGGATCAGTTGCAGAGGGAGGTGTTTAGTCCCAGGATCCTTAGCTTAGTGATGAGCTTTGAGGGCACTAGGGTGTTGAATGTGCTGAGCTGTAGTCAATGAATGAGCATTCTCAGTAGGTGTTCTCTTGTCAGGTGGGAAAGGGCAAGGGTGGAGTGCAATAGAGATTGCGTCATCTGTGGATCTGTTGGGGCGGTAATGCAAACTCTGGAGTGGGATCTAGGGTTTTGGGATAATGGTGTTGATGTGAGCATGACCAGCCTTTCAGAAGATCATGGCTACAGACTCAGTGCTAGGTTGGTAGTATTTAGGAGGTTATTTTAGTGTTGGGGCACGGATATGGTGGTTGCTTGAAACATGTTGGTATTACAGACTCCAGTCAGGGACATGTTGAAAAGGTAAAAATTGACAGTTGGTAGACATGGAGAGGCCTGGTAATCGTGGCTCCTGCGGCCTTGTGAAGGTTGAACTGCTTAAAAATACAGGACGGAGAGGGTGATCAATAGTATCTGAAACAGCTGGTGCTCTCATGCATGCTTCAGTGTTGCTTGCCCCCGAAGTGAGCATAGAAGTGGTTTAGCTGGCCTGGTAGGTTGGTCACGGGGAAGCTCGCGTGTGCTTCTGTAGTCTGTAATAGTTTTCAGCCCTGCAGCATCCGACGAGCGCCAGAGCCAGTGTAGTACATTCAATCTTAGTCCTGTATTGATTCTTTGCCCGTTTGATGGTTCGTGGGGGCATAGCGGGATTTTATAAGGCCGGTTGAGTCCGGGGAAAGGAGCTCTACTCTTATCAGTGCGGATGTTTCCTGTAATCCATGGGGGGGGGAGTACCACGGTAGTGGGGGAGATATCATCGATGCACTTATTGATGAAGCATGTGGTGTACTCCTCAATGCTATCTGGAAGAATCAACATGTTCCAGTCTGTGCTAGCAAAACAGTCTGTAGTAGCAGGATCTGAACACTTATTAATAGTGTCCTGCTTTAGTTTTTGCTTATAAGCAGGAATCAGGAGGATAGAGTTATGGTAGATTTGAAAATGGAGGGGAGGGAGAGCTTTGTCGGTCTCTGTGTGTGGAGGAAGGTGTAGATTCTGGTGCAATTTAACATGCTGGTAGAAAATGAAAATAGGATATATGGTTATGTTGAAGAAGATGACCGGAAAAGTAAGTACTCAAATTCATTTTGGTTGTGGGTCAAAAATGGGTCAGTAACTGATAAAGACAAAGCTGACTTGTTGGGGAAGATATTTGGTAGGGTGATACAGTGGGGTTACTTTTGGATGAAGTATATAAGAACGAGGTGTGAGATTTTAAATGACATGTTAATGTGTATAAGAAAAGGGCTATTTTTGGATGCAGTTTTTACCACACATGAGAATGCGTTCAGCTTAATAGGCTGGGGATATAACAGTATGATAGTTGTGCTATGTAATGTTGAAACATCTACCGAGGATGTATACATGTTTTTTAGGATTATTTAAAAGATTTGGAGTGAGGGGATCCTCAGTGGAAACGAGTAATATTATTTTGTAAAGGGTAAGGACCAGGAGATAAACAAAAGACCTAACGTGTAAACGGATGGAAACGAGATAATTAAATTATATATATAAATTCCGGAACATGGAGGTTATTGAGTTAAGTAAAGTGGATTGCATAAAGGTAGATCTACTTTGGAAGCATTAGTAAAGGTGAGCAATGAAATTGGAAAAAAGAAAATGATTTTTTGAATTGAAAAGTATAGACACCATGTGGAGAGAAGGCCTATGATTAAGATGGAAAGATATTGGTGGGAGATTATATAACTGGGTTTTGGCCTTTTATTTAATCGATCTTTTCGAGTTAAAATAGGATTATTTTATCTGATGCCTTTGGAGTTGAAATGATATTCCTCAAGGCAGTGCTATTAGTCCTATTTTGTTAATATTATGATTAAATGTGTTTGAATGTAAGGGGTATTGAGTTTCTATATTCTGATGATGGAGCTATTTGGAAGAGGGGAAAGAATGCGGACAAACATTCAACAAGTATAGTGGATTTTAAAGATGGTATTGACTGGGGTTTTACATTTTCAGTGGCAAAGTTTGCTGTATGTTTTCTCGAAGAAGAATGCTGCTGATAATATACAGTGTTTGATGGATAGTATGAGGAGGGTTTCTAAGTAAAATATTTGTGCCTATGGTTAATGAACATATAATGGAAATGTATAGATGTTGAAAAACAAAGAAGGTGGTGAATTATGCGCTGGTCTCTGGTTATGAATGTGGTGTGACAGACAATCGCTGATGGATATTTATAGAGCTCTGATCAGGAAACAATTAATTACAGGTGTATAGTTTATGGAATGCGGAGAACACTTGGAATTTCAGAGGTGGACAGAATCAGTATATAGCTGTAAGGATATGTATTGGTGCATTTAAATAACATCCGTATGTTTATTGTGGAGGAGGTGAGATGTGGATATACAGTGAAGTCGGAAGTTTAATAACTTATTGGAGTCAGTTAAAACTGTTTAACCACTCCACACATTTTTGTTAACAATCTATAGTTTTGGCAAGTCGGTTAGGAGCCTATGATGACACAAGTAATTTTTCAACAATTGTTTCAGACAGATATTTACTTATAATTCACTGTATCACAATTCAGTGGGTCAGAAGTTTACCTACACTAAGTTGACTGTGCCTTTAAACAGTTTGGAAAATTAGAAAATATGTATGGTTAGAAGTTCTGAGTAGGTAATTGACATCATTTTGAGTCAATTGGAGGTGTGCCTGTGGATGTATTAAGGCCTATCTTCAAAGTGAGTGCCTCTTTGCATGAGATCATGGGAAAATCAAAAGAAATCAGCCAAGACGCCAGAAAAAATGTGTAGTCTCCACAAGTCTGGTTATCTTGGGAGCAATTTCAAATGCTGAAATAGAATCGTACAAACAATAGTAGGTAGTATAAACACTATGAGACCACGCAGCGTATAACGCTCAGGAAGGAGAGTCTAGAGATGAATGTACTTTGGTGCAAAAAGTGAAATCAATCCCAGACCAACAGCAAAGGACTTGAGAAGATGTGGGAAACAGTAAAAGTATTATATCCACAGTAAAACGAGTCCTATATCGTAATAACCTGAAAAGGCCGCTCAGCAAGGAAGAAGCCACTGCTCCAAAACCGCCATACAAAAGACAGATTATGGTTTGCAACTGCACATGGGGGACAAAGATTATACTGGAGAAATGTTTGGTTGATGAAACAAATATAGAACTGTTTGGCCATAATGACCATTGTTATGTTTGGAGTAAAAAGGGGTATTGAGCGAAGAACAATCCCAACCGTGAAGCACGGGCGTGGCAGCATCATGCTGTGGGGGGTGCTTTGTTGCAGGAGGGACTGGTGCACTTCACAAAATAGATGGACCACGAAGGAAAATTATGTGGATATATTGAAGCAAGATAAGAATAAGGAAGTTAAAGCTGGTCGCAAATGGTTTAAATGGAAAGACCAAAATTCCAAAGTTGTGGCAAAATGGCTTAAGGACAACAAAGTCAAGGTTTTGGAGAGGGATCACAAAGCCCGACCCAATGCTATAGAAAGTTTGTGGTAGAACTGAAAAAAGGTGGCGCGAGCAAGGAGGCCTACAAACCTGACACATTACACCAGCTCTGTAAGGAGGAATGGGCCAAAATTACCCAACTTATTGTGGGAAGCTTGTGGAAGGCTACCCGAAAGATTTGACCCAAGTTAAACAATTTAAAGGCAATGCTACCAAATACTAATGAGGTATGTAAACGACCACTGGGAATGTGATGAAAGAAATAAAAGCTGAAAGAAATATCTCTCATTTTACGACATTTACATTCTTAAAATAAAGTGGTGATCCTAACTGACCTAAGACAGGGAATTTTTACAAGGATTAAAATGTCAGGAATTGTGAAAACTGAGTTTAAATGTATTAGGTAAGGTGTATGTAAACCTCCGACTTCAACTGTATGACTTAAAAAACTGTATTAGATTAGTTGTGTTAGGCTGAAAGGGTGAGGTTGGTTGGACAGTTGGAAAGCTTGGATGAGAGGTCGAGGGAGTGGAGGTTGGCCCTTCTGTGGTGATGTTCTCCGTGGTATCTAGATCCTGTTGTTGATTAACCTTGGTGGGAAAAGAAAAGATTGGTAGAAGTAGTGATATAGGGAAACTAGTTGACAATTACATTAGTATACGTTATGATTTAGTAAGGATAAGGACAGATAGTGGGCACACAGGAGAGGAGTTGAGCGCGAATTGATGTGAGATATGTAGAAGATTAAGAGATGAACTGTGTATTTAGTTGAACTGCTGGTGATAGTGAGTTGCCCCTCCAGGGGGTGGAGGACATACAACCTGTTAGAATTATAGTATGCTCAGATTCCCTGTCTGTATTGAATAGTTTATCATTGGCAAATGAATAGGAGTAATCTATATTTGGAGATCCATATTATTATGGAGATTTGAGAGACAGGGTATAGTAGTGAGATTCTGCTGGCCCAGAGGGCTGTGGAAGGTAACGTAAATTGTAGACCAGATAGGTCAAAAAGAGCTTTAAAACAAGAAAAATAAATGTACTGGGTAGAGGTGAGGAAATGTAAGATAGAGCCATTTTTGATAGATGTGTGGAGAAGAGATGGGTCGGCATTTATATGCCTCCAAAGAAAGGGGGAACCAAGAATCAAATGTCAGATTAGGAAGCAAGAGGTGGGGTTTGATGACAGTGCTAGGAATTGTACATTACATCTGGTTGGCAAGAATGTGAATGGTTTGTGTCTGGAGTGTATGGTAATGAAACGATGGAGCATGTGATGTTATATTGTTGAAAGTATGTTGAAGAGAGGGAAAGATTGAAGTGTAGGGTATTGAGGTGGATGGGGTGGAGGGGGTTTGGAAGGGATTTGGGGGATGGGGATAAGAAGAGTAAGTTTTTTTATTTTCAGAATATGAGTTAGGGTAGGAGGATTTAGAAATGTGGAGTAATGTTGTAAACATGATTGACCTCACACATCAGCACAGTAGGTGGCGGCATGCACTGATGGGACGCATTATATAGTAGAAGAAGAACCCAATCCCAAAGAAGAAGAAGTAAACAGAGGTAGGGTGATAATGGCAGAAGTGAATGCCGAGTTTGAAATAAAAGAGTGTCGAGTGGAGTTGGAGAAGAGGAATTGAAACAGTAGTGTTGAAGAATGGGATGAAAAAGAAAAGAGTAATAATTGAAGGAGATGATAGTATATCGGACAAGGATTTGTTTATTGTTGGGATGCAATTTTTTTATGAGGATGTTTATCTGGGAAATCATTTGGGGTCAAAGAGGGTGAATCGGATGTTGAGAAAAGTAAAAAATCAGAGGAAGGAGTGGGCTTAATTAATTTTGTGTTGAGGAACAGAGGAAGAGGACAGTGGGCTAAAGAAATCACGCAAAGATGTGTTGAACTCCGATAGGGTGTGATGAAGTAAGGAGGAGAAACAGAAGGAATAGGTGGGTTAGTGCCCGTCGTGACCGATGGTGGAAGGAAGAAAGTTTGTGGTTTATTGTTTTTTGATGATGAGCACCTCCATACGCATGTGAAGCTGGGGTATATGAGTTACGCACTAAGAGCTTTGTGCCAGTGGAAAAATCGTAAAGGATTTGGCATGCCTAAGTGTGTGCAGACGGGTGGAGAATTACAGATTTGAGTGAAGAATGGCCTTGAATGGTGGGGATCATGCCCCAGAGTGAGTAAGGGGAAGGAGGCTTAGGTGGAAAAGGGTATCAGATCTCTATGCGGAGGCAATCAAAATAATTGAGTAAACAAGGAATGACGAAATTGTAGTTGATGAAAATGGCATAGTCAATGGTATTTGTAACAAGAGAACCGAATGGATATAAAGAAAGTGGATTTTGGGCATTGCAACTGGTTAAACTGCACAGCTCAAGTAGAAAGGAAATCTAAGAAATTGGAACGCATTGTGGTGGGCAGGAAAGTATCTGTGTTTTAGGAATTCAATGAATTATTGATTTAAACAGATGAAGGAAGGAGTATGTTGATGAGTGATTTTGGGAGTAGTATGAGTATTTTTATCACATCAATTTTAGTATTTGGGATTTATATAATGACAGTGTGGAAAAAACATTTTTCATGTAGTTGCCATAAAACCCAAAGAAGAAGAAGGTAAACGGAAATTAACAGTGACCAAGAACAATTTCAGATAGCGTTTTTTATGTGTTATTTAGACGTTTATTAACATAAGGAACAAAATATGACTAATTTAATGCAAATCACAATACAGGACTTCGACAAATGATGAGGTAACGCTAGCCAGGGTAACGTTAACTAAAATGGCAACATGGTTTAGATAATAGTATATGGAGGTGTAGCAAATGAGGAAGAAAAGACGAGATATGCAGTTGGGAAATATCTCAAAGCCAGAAAGAAAACAGGCATGGTAGAGGAAACTACACTAGGAATGAAGGAACGGAGTTCACAGTGTCAAGTAGTGTCAAGATCCCTCGACCGCTACAGAGGAATGGCAAGAGGTACTGTACATAGTTGCAGAAGGCGAGCTTGCGCGGCCCGTCGCCGTGAGATTTACTGCATATATTAACTCAATGAAAACAAGTGATGCATGACCATAATAATTTATAATAAATAGTATGACAATAAGTTATGAGAAGTGTTACCTTAAACTGCACAATTAGAGGCAGTTTCAAAACTGTCAATAGTGTAAATATAGGTTGAGCATTGACAGAAGTTAACCTAACTACTTTCCCCAATCACATTTCTCAGTGAAGGAATTACTGGAGGACAGGCAGTTGGAACAGTGGGAAAATACATGGAGAGATGACCAACCAATCACTGTTGATGAGGGGAGGGAATACCGAGATCGATAGAGGTTAGTGTAATAATGTTAATAAAAAAATTAGTTACTTGGTAAATCAAATGTGGCCTGTTATTTCAGAAAGGCTCTCCTCCGCTATTCACTCTGCTTAATGTAAACCTATTTATCGCCATAAGGGAGCTTGTGAAATCCTACAACATTTATCCAATAATGTATGTTAAACCCCCTTCTTGTGTATGCAGATGCAGAGGTGAAGTTGGGGCAAGCAGGAGAGGACTGAAGAGAGGAGGAACCACAGCAAAGCAGAGACATCCAGAGGAGTTGAGGAGCACGGAGGACACCGCCCAGCCAGTCAGCAACCCGACACAGCATCACAGAGGTATTGAACGCCAAACGCTGTCCTCAAGTCAGAGACAGACACTGATACTTTAACTGTAACACACAGGCTCTTACACACAGGATCTGATCACAGGTAGACCCAGAGAGACTGGGGCTGGGGGCCACTGGGCTGTCCTCCTGTTCCCGGCTCAGAATACTTACCTTTTTACCAAAGCCAGAGGAGGTCATTCCCGTGGAGATGGTGAGGTGTTATACATGAGTGGATCACCTGTCTTGTCTTACGCTACCGAGATGGACCCTGGCAACGTGATCCTTGCATTAGAGAGAAGATCGTTAGAGGGGATGGAACCAGTACAGTAGTAGTGTATATTGAAGGGTGCCTAGATAAGAAAAAGGGAGGTTATAGTGGTAGCAAAGGAGGTGATGTGAAAATGGAGGGTGACACATAAATGCAGATAGTCACCTAGGAGACAGACACTCACAGGGCAGAGATTTCTTAGATTACAGGGAAAGCTTAGAGACAAACCAAATGTTGCGATCACTCCCCTTTACACATCGCTCAGGGATCACACCATGTCACGCTGATGGGGCCCTGATTCACATGGCCGTGGCCTTTGGATCAGGCATTGAAGTCAAACGACAGGGCTAGAGCCCAGGCTCGGGGAGGGGGAGCAAGATCAGGCAAAAAACAGGGGTGAAACCCTCAGCGTACAGTGTATATGTGCCAGGCTGGCAACCTGAAAAGGACAGAGGGTCACACAGGGGAGAAACCTTTCAGCTGTACCCAGTGCCACATGCGTTTTGCCGAGGCTGGTGACCTGAAAAGGCACTCAGAGGGTCACACAGGGGGAGAAACCCCTACAGCTGGCCCCCAGGTGAGAAGAGGTTCTCCCACCAGCACCATTTGAAGATGCACCTGAAGATCCACACGGAAGAGAGGCGCTCCCGCCTGTAATGGGAAGAGTTTCAGAGAGGAGTATCAGGATACACCAGCAGAAAAACCATTCCACTCATAACATAGAAAGTAATCATTCACTGGAGAGGCACATTTAGATCAATCTCTGCATTAAAGACAAAGATGAACTTTCATTGTTGTCAGCAGAAAAGATCCACAGATGCATTTGGATTAAAGTAAAGATTTAGTGTTGAATATTGATCAGACATTGTGTGATATAAATGGGGAGAACAAGTATTTGATACACTGCCGATTTTGCAGGTTTTCTACTTAAAAGCATGTAGAGGTCTGTAATTATATAGGTAATTAAATGGAGAGATGGAATTAAAACAAAAATCAGAAAAACACAGTATGATTTTTAGGTAATTAATTTGCATTATTGCATGACATAAGTATTTGATCACCTACCAACCAGTAAGAATTCCAAGACCTTAGTTTTTAAAATGTTCCACCTCATTACCTGTATTAACTGCACCTGTTTGAACTTTATTATAAAAGAACGTCACAACAATCAAAGAGACTCCAACCTCTCCACAATGGCCTAAGACCAGAGAGGTGTAAGGACATCAGGGATAAAATTGTAGACCTGCACAAGGCTGGGATGGGCTACAGGACAATAGGCAAGCAGTTTGGTGTGAGAAGTGCAACAACTGTTGGCGCAATTATTAGAAAATGGAAGAAGCTCCAAGATGAGTCAATCAACCTCGGTTGGGGTTCATGCAAGATCTCACCTCGTGGGGATCAATGATCATGAGGAAGTGAGGGATAGCCCAGAACTACACGGAGGACCTGGTAATGACCTGAAGAGACCTGGGTCCACAGTCTCAAAGAAAACCATTAGTAACACACTAGATGGATTAAAATTGCAGCGCACGCAAGGTCCCCCCTGCCTCAAGCCAGCGCATGTCAGGCCGCCTGAAGTTGGTTATGACATCTGGATGATCCAGAGGAGGAATGGGAGATAGGGTATGTGGTTGGAGGAGACAAAAATAGAGCTTGTTGGTCTAAACTCCACGTGGCCGTGGTTTGGAGGGAAGAAGAAGGATGAGTATTAACCCAAGAACACCATCCCAACCGTGAAGCATGGAGGTGGAAAATTTTGGGGATGCTTTTTGCAAAGGGGACAGGAGAATGCAGATGAGGGGAGGATGGATGGGATAGGAGATTAGTAAGAGCATTGAAGATGGGTCGGTGGGTTTCAGCATGACAACGACTCAAACACACACCAGGGAACTAAAGGAAGAAGCATCTCAAGTCTGGAGTAGCCTAGCCAGTCTCCAGACCTGGAAACCCAATAGGAAAATCTTTGGAGGGGAGCTGAAAGTCGGATTGCCCAGCGAAAGGCCCCGAAACCTGAAGGATCTGGAGAAGTGTATGGAGGAGTGGGACAAAATCCCTCGCTCAGTGTGTGAAACCGGTCAAGACCTACAGGAAATGTATGATCTCTGTAATTGAAACAAAGGTTTTGTACCAAATATTAAGTTCTGCTTTTTGATGTATCAAATATTATGTATGCAATAAAATGCAAATTAATTATTAAAAATATAAAATATTTTTGGATTTTTTGTTTTAGATGCATCTCTCACAGTTGAAGTGTGTACTATGATAAAAATTACAGACCCTCTACATGCTTTGTAAGTAGGAAAACCTGCAAAATCGGCAGTGTATCAAATACTTTTCCCACTGTATAAGGCAAATATAAGCCTAAAAAGTTGTAATATTGTTTTGTATGTGTAGGCAGTGGTACCAACCTTTTCAAGATCACTTACGCAGTCACTTACGCAGTCAAAAAGCAAGCTGAGCTATCCGACTGGCCAGTGCAGTAGGTGCACCGATGTACACAGATTCCATGAGGTGGAGTTTGTTTTTCAGACAAATGAAATGGTTCAAAATGGGAACACTTTGCTTACGGTGGCAGGGCTTTAAATAAGTGCACCTACCGCCAACACGCTACACATCGGCTTTTCTACAGAACATGTTTATGATGACTAAGAATGCCTTGAAGATCGCAGTTGAGGTTGGTGACACTGGTGTAGGCTATATGATGTTCACAAATGCCTATTTTATTACATCCATTCACCTACTAGATTTTTTTCACCAAGACAATTTTTAATGACAAAAAGAATGTAGTTTATTTTAATGCTGATTTTTTTGTTGTTCCGAGTGGGTTTTATATGGTATATTTAAAACTTGTTTGTTTACTGAGACATAAAATGGGCTTTTCATTCTAAAATTTAATTGATCTCTTTAGTATACATCCGATCTCAATTCTGCATACACCCGACAGCAACTTTATAACCAACATCTAATCAAATAAAGTTACTGGTGCATACACAGATTTGCAGATGCTATTGCAGGTGTAGCCAAAGGATAGTCAACAGTGCAGTAATTAATACCTAGTAATACAAAACAATAAACAATACTAAAAGTAGAAATTAAGAAATATCAGAACGAAGACAGAGTCCGGAATATACAGTGCCTTCAGAAAGTATTATACCCCTTGACTTATTCCATATTTTGTTGTTACAGCCTGAATTAAAATTGATTAAATCTTTTTTTTCCCTCACCCATTTATACACAAACAATAATGAAAAGGAAAAAGTTTTTAACATTTTTTAAATTGATAATGAAATAAGATATTATTTACGAAGTGTTAACCGAGTCAATACTTTGTAGAAGCACCTTTGGCAGCTGATGACATTTGCCCATTGATTATTTTCAAAATTCTTCAAGCTCTGTAAAGTGTATAGTAGAATTTTAGGTTTGCCATAGATTTTAATAGATAAGTAAAAACGTAACCGGCCACTCAGGAACATTCACTGTCTTCTTGGTGGGCAACACCAGTGTAGATTTGGCCTTGTGTTTTAGGTGTTGTGCTGAAAGGGAATTGATTCTGTGGTGGAAAGCAGATGAACCAGGTCCTCTAGGATTTGTCTGTGCTTAGCTCCATTCCATTTCTTTTTTATTGAAAAACCAGTTCATAACGAATTAGAAGTATAACCACAACATGATGCAGCCATCACTATGCTTGAAAAAAGAGTGATATCAGTGATGTGTTGGTTTTGTCCCAAACATAGCACTTTGTATTCAGAACAAAAAGTGAATTGTTTTGCCACATTTTTTTCAAAATTTAGTGCTTGTTGCAAACAGGGTGATGTTTTTGGAATAGTGTATTTGTACAGGCTTCTCTGTCATTTATGTTAGTACTGTGGAGTAACTACACATGTTGTTGATAATTCAGTTATCTCAAATCACAGCATTAAACTCTGTAACTGTTTTAAAGTCACCATTGGCCTCATGGTGAAATTCCTGAGCGGTTTCTTCCTCTCTGGCAACTGAGTTAGAAGGTACATGTGACTGAAGTGATGGGTGATGATACGGCATCCAAAGTGTAATCAATAACTTCACTATACTCAAAGGGATATTTAATGTTTTGCTTTTTTTTTTCTCTCCAATAGGTGCCCTTCTTTACGAGGCATTGGAAATCTACTTTCATGGGATTTCCTCAACATTCTAAAGGGCCATTGTGACATATGATTTCAACATATATTATTCACTGTAAAAACAATGTAACTTTTGACAAACATCTGCTATTTTGACCACTTTCCCAACAAGTTAGACAAAGTTTGTGTATGAACTCTTTCCTCTACTTCTCTTGCTATTCAAATCTGAAATCATAGCAAAAATATATATTTAAAACTAACGATACAGCGTTTTAGTAACCTCATTAAAAATATGAAATTCGACACTTTCCCAACAAGTTTGACAAAAAGTTAGTGTAGGAAAGCTGCTTTCAAATATGAAATCAGACTGTGTAGAAGCAGCAACTGATGAGTAACCCCCAGTCATGTAACCGTTGGAGAGGTTACATAGCAACATTTGGTTACTGCATTAATAGCCGCGCAACTCAGTCGTTTGAAGTGTACAATTATGCTTTCTACTGGTAAGAAGTCACAAAAACATTGAAACCAGTACACACACAAACACACACTCCTTCACTAGATCTGCTGTCGCGATCGACAAGCCCATCTTGACGTTGTTCACAAGAGAGGTACGCGCTGTTGATACAAGCTATACTACAGAAAATAATACCGGGATCAGTGTTAATTTCTCAACCACAAAGTTGCTTCATTCAGGTGTGTCAGTACTAAAGCTATAGCAACCTCCAGTGTACTGCATTTTACTTCAGACATCTCTCAGGTATGAAGTGACAAAAACATTGGTATCACATTTCACTGCTTGCATTAGCTCTGTCCTCATGTAAGATATAAAAAAACAAACATCAAAATAAATTAACGGTTAATTTGATTTAAATAATGAATCTCAGATGTATAGTATGCTATGCACAGTTAATATGTGTACCCGAGATGCTCAGAGGGAATGGGTTCTGCTCAGGCAGAGTTTTCACTGATCCTCCTCCAGCCCAGAGAGGACTTCATGAACATCCCACTGTTGTCCAAATAATCGCTGTGAAAAAATGTTTTTCATTTACTTAACTTCAACAATGCCATGTTTCTGTTATTACAGTTTAAAGGGATTTAGTAGGAGGGTGATAAAAGAGTAGTAGTCAGAGTGTAGTTATTTGATGAAATGTGTGATTTAATTGCCCCACAATCCAAAGTATTAAGGTTGACATAGTAGTATATCAAAGTAATCGGACCAATTATTTTACTACATTTTAACTTGGACTATAGTGAAGTGCTTTAAAACTGAAAAATATTTTTAAACAGTAAGCAAGTCACAATTTTATTAATGTAAAATTAATCTAGTTATTATTATTATTTAGCACGCTACTCCTCTTACACAATTTAAGATAGAAACACCATTCAAATCCTTTAAAACAAGTTTTTGATATATTTTTATAATTTTTGGGACATTAAGATTTTTGTCATCTACTAATTTCTCAGCATTCTAAAGTGGCCATTGTGACATGACTCCCACCATTCAAAATCAGCTACTTCAATTAATTTTTCCAACAAGTTAGATAATAACTTTAGAGGGTGACGAAAGAGATCGAGAGAGGATAGGTTTTAGACAGGTGGGATTTCTAGTGAGAGAGCATGGTGATCAGCTGCACTGCACTTATAGAGCGGAAAACACAGAAATTAAAGATGAGTTTGGCAGAGAGAAATATTACAGGTGTGAGAGATTTTAGACAGAAGATCTACATGGAGTTGAGAGAAGGGTATCCTCCCAGGCCGGAGGCCGGTGTAGGATTTAGGGCCAAAGTTGTGGGATGGGGTGGTGGGTTTTTGGGCATAGTGAAGTGAGGGTAGATGGTGGTGCAATAAATAACTTTTTTTTGGGGAAGAATGTAATCGCAAAGAGTGAATGGAGAAACAACACAAGTGTAAATACACAGAAGAAGTAAACGACAGATAGGGAATAAGAGCAGGCGATAATGAATTAGATGTGCAACAATATGTATGTAGAAGACTAACAGATGAACTGTCTGTATAGCTGCTGAAACTGTTGGTGATAGTAGGGTTGTCCAGTGGGTGGAGGGTGTTAACCTGTCAGAATTGTATGATGCTAGATTATCTGTCTATTGAATAGTTTATCATTGGCAAATCTATATAGGAGTGATTAATTGGAGCCATTAATATTATTGTGGAGAATCGAGAGACTGAGTGTAGTAGTGTGATTTGCCATGCCGCCCACTGGGTGTGGAAGGGAATGAAATGGTAGACCAAAGGTTTAAAATAGATATAATTATATTATACCCCACTGGGTTGAGGGCCAAATGTGTAAGATCAGAGCCATTTTGATAGATGTGTGGCAGAAGAGGAGGGACCAGGCTCTAAGGGCCGGCATTTATATGCCTTCAAAAGAAAGGTTGGGGGACCAAGATTCAGAAAGGTAGATTAGGAAGGAAGAGGTGGTGTTTGGCAAATATATGTTTGTGCCTGGAGTGCATGGTGAATATAACGAATGTGTTGTAAGTATGTTGAGGAGAGGGAGAGATTGATGTTGGATGGGGATTTGGGGGATGGGAAATTGTTGCTGGAAGTTAGAGGGTTTTATTTTTCAGAAGTACTGAGAGGAGGAGGATTTAGAAATGTGGAGCTAATGTTGTAAACCGTGATTGACAACACTCCAGACGTAGGTGGTGGATGCACCTTAAACTTTTGTGCAGACCAATCTACCAAAGAAGAAGTAAAGGAAACGAACAGACAAGAACAATTTCAGTTAGCGTTGGATTTAGAGTTATTAACCTTGGAACTCAAAATATGACAGGACTTGGTTGATATATGTTATCTAGGTAACGCTAGCTGTGGGGGTCAAAAGGCTAACGTGTGGTTTTTCACACTCAAATAGCCTCCGTTATGGAGGGATGAATGAGCCGTGGCAGAGATCTGTAAACCCGTAGACGATGACTATGCAGTGTTTGATGGAAATAACTAAAAGCCAGAAAGAAAAAAGGACATTGGTGGAGGAAACTACAGCTATGGAACTGGAAGGTGGCACGGGAGCGCGCAGAGAGGACAATGCGAGAGCGCGTCCTCGCAGTCGTCCAAGTAGTGAAGATCCTCGACCAATACAGAGGGATGGTAAGAGGTACATTTGTAGAAGGATGAGGCTTCGGGGCCTGTCGCCCCGCTTTGCCTCTGCGCATGTGTGACTTTAGATGCAAGTAGAACCACATATGGTTAACTGTGAATTGGGTCTTTGGACAGTTTTGGGATATTTTGCACATAATTCCTGATTACTTAGCTATCTTGCACAAAGACACTATCATGGTTCTAACCAGATTTGATTTTACTGCATTTCTTATTATTACAATGAAAACAAGATGATGCATGGAAATAATCAATTTATAAATAGTAATCAAAGGAAGGTTGCGAAATGTTACATAATCTAGGGACAATTTTTTTGACAGTGTGAATACCCATACTACATACTTTAAATGATAGTTTTACATCGTGCATGTACAATTTAGCAAGTACCTTTAGTAAAAAAGTATGAGGAAACGCAGTAGTGCTCCTGACTCCGCTGAGTAGGGGGGAGGCCGAGTGCGCATGGATTTTTACAAATTCAACAGACATTACATTAACCAACCTTTTTATAATGGCTAATTTCAATATAATTAATAGAATAGGAATAGAGTTAAGGCCTACTCAGACTGGGTTATAGGCAATTAACAGTGAACCTACACTGGTAGCCCAATTTGGCCTCATAGTTCAGACCTAACATAGTAAATGTAAATCTGGGGGACCAAAATTAAAATCATATGTTGTGTTTGGTATGGTTACATAAGGCAGATGGTTATTAATAAAAACGAAGGTGGGGGTTGGATAATGAAAAACACTAGTAATCCGAAGGTTGCGAGAAATCTCTTTAGGTAACTATAGCATTTTAGCTAATTGGCAACTGTAACTACTTATTACAATTAGGTATTTGCAACTAATAGCATGTCAGTGGCTGCAGTGGTGCCACTAGAGATCCTGGTTGAATCCAGGCTCTTGCCGAGAGCCGGGCCGCGACTGGGAGAACTGATATGGGTGGCGCACAATGGCTCAGCGTCAGGTAGGGGAGGGAATGATTGAGATGGCCTATCAAGCGACACAATATCCATAATGACAAAAACAAAAACAGGTTTTTAGAAAATGTTTGAAAATCTATTAAAATAAAAACGGAAAATATCACATTTACATAAGTATTCAGACCCTTTACTCAGTACTTTGTTGAAGCACCTTTGGCAGCGATTATAGCCTTGAGCCTTGAGAATGACGTATAAATTGGCCAACCTTGTATTTGGGGAGTTTTCCATTCTTCTCTGCAGATCCTCTCAAGCTCTGTCAGGGTTGGATGGGGAGCGCCGCTGCACAAAGCTATTTGCAGGTCTCTCCAGAGATGTTAGATCAGCTTAAGTCCGGGCGGGGCTGGGCCACTAAGACACTTGACTCATGTGGCAGAGTGGGAGGAAGGTTCACCCTTCTAACAAAACAACGAATTCCAAGCACATGTTTGCTGTGTGCTTAGGGTCGTTGTCCTGTTGGAAGGTGAACTTTCACTCCCAGTCTGCCTTCTTTTTACTGAGGAGTGGCTTCCTGCCTGGCCACCCTACCATAAAGGCCTTGATTGGTGGAGTGCTGCAGTGAGATGGTTGTCTCTGGAAAGTCTCCTTTCTCCACAGAGGAACTCTAGGAGCTCTGTCAGAGGCCCTTCTCCCCTGGATTTGTTGTTTGAGCTAGAAGAGTTTGGGGGTTAAGATCTGTGCCTCAACACGATCCGTTGGAGTAAGAAATTTTTCACATGGTTGGTTTTTTGTCTGAGATGCATTATCAACTGTGGGACCTTTATATAGACAGGTGGGTTAATACATTTGCAAAAATGTTAAAAACCATTTTCGCTTTGTCATTATGGGGTATTGTGTGATGAGGGGAAATGTTTATTTAATATTTTAGAATAACCAAATGTGGAAAAAGTAAAGGGGTTGAATATTTGAATGCACTGTATATAAGAAAATTACAATAAAAGTTTGGACACATCTTATTTTAGGATTTTCACACACCTCCAGGCTGTGAAAGGGCTATTTTACCAAGGAGAGTGATGGAGTGCTGCATCAGATGACCTTGGGACTCATAATCCCGATCTCAACCCAATTGAGATGGTTTGGGATGAGTCGGACCGCAGAGTGAAGGAAAAGCAGCCAACAAGTGCTAAACATATGTGGAAAAAGCATTCCAAGTGGAACTGGAAGAGAGAATGCCAAGAGTGTGCAAAGATGTCATCTAGGCTAAGGGTGGCTATTTGAAGAATTCTCAAATATAAAATATATTTTGATTTGTTTAAACTTTTTTGGCTATAATGATTCATGGATTTAATTTAAATGTAAAAACAGTAAAAAATAAAGAAAAACCCTTGAATGAGTAGGGGTAAAAATTGACTGGTAGTGTAAATTAAATCAAATAGCTCCTCGTACACACACATAAACTTTTTAAATGTTCAAATCAAAAGGCTATTGCACAGAAAACGGATATGGGTTATGCAATAACCCCTGACAGCAACATAAAACTAAAGCACTGATCATTGGGAAAATCGAGATCAAAGATGGTAAGGGTTCATCCATACATTAAATAATAAATAGGTAGCTATTTGTGAAACAAAACAATAATGTTAAAATCAAAAGGCCTGATTAACATGAGTTAATAATGCAGGTAGCATCCCCGAGTCTCGGTGCCGATACACGTTAGAAATCAAAAGATGGTTTAGTATTTTGTTTAAAAGCCCTGACGCAAGAATACATTTTCAATGAGAAAACAGAAATCCACTTTGGGATAAAAAATATAAGAAGGAGATTAATACTGATCATTTTAAGGATGACAAAATCTACTTAGGCCTGCATTTGAACACCACACTGCAGAAGCTTCTGCTATTACATTTTGTCATCTTACCAATTAAGTAACTTAGTTTTGTTGTTTGGCTACACAAAGAGAAATAGGTTTTCACTAGCAGCCCAAATCTTCTTCCAATGCATTGTGGAAAAGTGTGCATCAAATTATACTAGATGAAGAGCTGAGATGAGTATAACATCCTGGCATTTAAAACATCTCGATTTTTCGCAAAATGTACATACTATAAAAACGTTCTATTTTCACATACTGAGAATCGTCATGCGCGATTGCCTTGTTTCCCTATATCGTTGATTTCGGTAGCGCATCCCCCTTATCTAATTGATCCGCTGTTGTCAAAGACGAAATTAGTATTTAAAGTATACTTGATTTTCGAAGAAAAGTCGCATAGTATTAAACTTTAATGTTTTCGCATACTCAAACGGCATACCATTTGAGGACGCAAATGGTAAGGATGGAATGGTAAGGTAGCTAACGCACTTTTGTACATCTCTTCGCTGTTCCGTACATTGAAACTCATTTTAGCGCCCCAAATACTTCAGGTACTGTAATATGAAGACCATTGTAAAAGCACAAATTTTCCCCTTTAGCAAAATAATGAGAATTTAGCCGGTCTTGCATGATTGAAGAAAGCAAATGGAGGCCGGTTTTTAAAAATGGCGGGTTGGGAAGCTAAAGGTTGGCGTCAGAGAAATGTGTGGTTTTTTTACCGATTTGTCACCTCTAAAAGTAAATAAAACACTATAAAGAGTTTATATAATGTTCTATTACATACCTATTTGAAGGGTTGTGTCGAATTTGGAATAGGGTTTTTAGGCGGCACTAAATGACTCCTCAGAATTAAACTGTGGGGTGTCATGGTTTTTGAGAGTCATGATGGCTTTGCAGAAACGAAAAATTAACAATTGATTGAATTAATATTGATGAACTCACGAGTAATTAACTTTACACTCAACTCATTGATCATTTCAGTTTTTAAATGAAGAAACATGGGGAAAGAGGTACAATGATGAATAATGGCGAACATTAATGTGAATAAAGTAAGGTAGCCGGGTAGTTTGTTAACTATTTACATTTACATTTACATTTTAGTATTTAGCAGACGCTATCAGAGCGACTTACAGGAGCAATTAGGGTTAAGTGGCTCATGCACACATTAACGCCATTTACAGACGCTCTAGGCCAGAGCGACTCACAAATTGGTGCGTTCACCCTATAGCCAGTGGGATAACCACTTTACAATTTGAAGGATTATATCCTATCCCAGGTATTCCTTAAAGAGGGGTAAATGTTCCGAAGGAGGAGGATCCGCCTGTCCTGGCGTGAGGGGAGCTTATTCCACTACTGGGGTGCCAGAGCAGCGCAACAGTTTTGATTCTGGGCTGAGCGGAGCTATGCTTCCGCAGAGGAAGTAGGGAGCCAGCAGGCCAGAGGTGGACAGGAACGAAATGCCGGGTGTAGGGACTGATCAGAGCCTGAAGGCAGAGAGGGTGCCGGCCCCCTCACTGCTCCTACAGGCACCATGGTCTTGCAGTTGATGCGAGCTTCAACTGGAAGCCAGTGAGGAAAAGCGGAGAGGTGACTTGAGAGAACTTGGGAAGGTTGAACACCAGACGGGTATGATTTGATGAGTTGTAGGGGCTTTAATGGCACAGGTAGGAGGCCAGCCAACAGCTATTGCAGCAGTCAGAGGGTGACAAAGGTGATTAGGACCTGTGCCGCCTCCTGTGTAAGGCAGGGTGTACCTCCGAATGTTGTAGAGCATGAACCTGCAGGAGCGGGTCACCGTTGATGTTGGCGGAGAACTACAGGGTGTGTCAGGGTACGCCTAGGCTCTTCGTGACTCTGGGGAGGAGGACAGTGACACAACCCAGGATGGCGAGATCATGGAACGGGCAGTCCTTCCCCGGGAGGAAGAGCAGCTCCGTCTTGCCAGGGTTCAGCTTGAGGTGAAGATCCGTCATCCATATGATATGTCTGCCAGACATGCAGAGATGCGATTCGCCACCTGGTTATCAGAAGGTGGGGGGTGGAAGATTAGTTGTGTATGTAGGGAATGATAGGAAAGGCTATGTGAGGATGGACAGAGCCAAGTGACTTCTGGGTGTATAGGGAGAAAAGGAGAGGGCCTAGAACTGAGCCCTGGGGGACACCAGTGGTGAGAGCACGTGGTGCTGAGACAGCTTCTCGTGTCAACTATTACCATGTCAATCAACGCTGAATCGAAACTTGGGCTCACACCACACAGATTTTGATGCTACCACAATCGCTACAGTCCCATTAGTTTTATTGTAGCCTCGCTTGAATGCCGCAAGCTGTCACATATGTAGAATGGAATAGCTACCGCACAATATAGCATTGAGCATTGACAGTAGCTAACCTAACCACCTCTTTTCCCCCAATCCGTCTCCGTGAAGGACATCTCAATGGAGGCCACAGAGTTTTGGCAAGCCAGCGAGAGAAAACACATGGAGAGATGACCAACCAATCACAGTTGATGAGGGGGAGTGGGAACCTCAACCCAGCACGTTATTGTGATATAGAGGTTAGTGTATAGTGTAAATAAAAATTACAGTGAAATGTGGCCAGCTTATTTTTAGAAAGGCTCCCTCAGCTCATTCACTTGCTTACATGTACATCCCAATTTATAGCTTACAGATTCCCTATGACATTGGTGTTATCCAACCCAATCCATGTAATGGGTAATAACCTCTCTTCTCTTTGTGTAGTCTGAAGATGCAGAGGCTGCAGGTCTGGAGGATTGTCTCTTGGTCAAGCAGGAGAGGACTGAAGGGAGAGGAGGACCCACTACACACCAGAGACATCCAGATTGGAGAAGCGGCTGAGTGGCGGCCCTGTAGCCACGAAATAAGGACCACACCGCCGCCCCAGCCCAGGACCAAATGCAACATTACAGAGGACAGTGGAACGCTGAACACTGTCCTCAAGTCAGAGAAAGACACAGAGACTTTAACTGTAACACAAAGGGTTTTTACACACAGGATCTGACCACAGGTAGACTCAGGAGAGATTGGGGGCTGGGGCCACTGGGCTGTCCTCCTGCTCCCAGCCCAGAGTATTTACTTTATTTGTGAACTCCGAGCCCAAGGACAAGTTATTTATCAGGGACTCAGGTGACGCATTAGAGACTGGCAATGATCCGCCTTGCACTACACTGGCTAGAGATAGAGCTGGCAACATGCCCTTTGGGTTTAGAGACCTGCAAATAATCTGTTAGAGGGGACTGAACCGGTACAGTAGTAGTGTATACTCTGAAGGGTGCCTAGATAAGAAAGAGGTGGTTGAGAATGGAGATGAGGTGAAAGTGGAGGGCGACGCTCCTCCCACATGGAAAATGTAGATAGTCATCTAGGAGACGGACACTTAGGGCAGTGATTTCCTTAGATTACAGGGGAAGTTTAGGGACAAATTCAAATGTCGCCACCCACTCCCCTTTACACGCGTCGGGGATCGCGCGACCAGTGTCACGACGATGGGGCCTCTCCGATTCACATGGCAGCATCCTTTCGATCAGGCATTGAACTCAAAGGACCAAAGGGCCAAGGCTCAGGGGTGGAAGCAACATCAGACAATAGTAATGAGAAACGCTTCTCTGCATGTTCTGTAACAA